>NC_074685.1:7604898-7652847 GCF_029448725.1 Salvelinus fontinalis
TCTCTCTCTCTCTCTCTCTCACTCTCACTCTCACTCTCTCTCTCACTCTCTCTCTCTCACTCTCACTCTCACGCTCTCTCTCACTCACACACAGCCCACCCCCCTCTCCACAAACACACTCACTCACCAGCGTGCCCCTCCTGTTGTATTGTTCTGTTGTTGGGTCCTGGCTCCATGTCGGGCTTCACAGGTTGTGTGAGGGTTACAGTAACAGACATGACTAGCCTAGGGCAGATAGAGAGCTCTGCTACTGTCTACCTGTAAAGCATACACTCTGCTATGTTCTCTCTCTCTCTCAGCTCGCCCCTACAGTCTCTGAGCTGAGCCAAACCAATACGGCTGTGTTACATCTGTCTCTCTCACTGCCTCTATGGAGAAAGAGAGAGGGGAGGAAGGAAAATAAAGAGAGAGAGGGACCAGCAGTCTGCCTTTTCCACAATGTTCTCTCTCACTCTCTGATCTTAAAGATACAGTGTCACTTTTCTTTTGAACATCAACATGACAGTGATACTCGGTACTAAGGACGTTTGGCATCTCTCTGTGTGTGTGTGTGTGTACTGTATGTGTTGGTGAGAGGGAAAGTGGCAATAGAGCTTTAGGGGAGTCCTTTAACCAACCACCAGTCCTCTTCTAGAGCAACTGGTTCGGCCCATATAACTCGTAGATAATGCAGAAGTCCCTGAGAGGGGTTTGATTGTCCCTGAGAGGGGTTTGGGTGTCCCTGAGAGGGGTTTGGGTGTCCCTGAGAGGGGTTTGGGTGTCCCCGAGAGGGGTTTGAGTGTCCCTGAAAGGGGTTTGAGTGTCCCTGAGAGGGGTTTGGGTGTCCCTGAGAGGGGTTTGGGTGTCCCCAAGAGGGGTTTGAGTGTCCCTGAGAGGGGTTTGAGTGTCCCTGAGAGGGGTTTGGGTGTCCCTGAGAGGGGTTTGGGTGTCCCCGAGAGGGGTTTGAGTGTCCCTGAAAGGGGTTTGAGTGTCCCTGAGAGGGGTTTGGGTGTCCCCGAGAGGGGTTTGAGTGTCCCTGAGAGGGGTTTGGGTTTCCCTAAGAGGGGTTTGGGTGTCCCTGAGAGGGTTTGAGTTTCCCCGAGAGGGGTTTGAATTTCCCTCAGATGGGTTTGATTGTCCCTGAGAGGGTTTGAGTGTCCCTGAGAGGGGTTTGGTTGTCCTTGAGAGGGATTTGAGTTTCCCTGAGAGGAGTTTGAGTGTCCCTGAGATGGTTTGAGTGTCCCTGAGATGGTTTGAGTGTACCAGAGAGGGGTTTGGGTGTCCCTGAGAGGGGTTTGAGTTTCCCTGAGATGGTTTGAGTGTACCAGAGAGGGGTTTGAGCTCTAAACAGACTGGGCGAGGGGTTACCATTCAGTGCTATGTATTTAAAGGTGTACTGTGCAGAAATCGCTTTGCCTAGTTGCTAAGATTCTAATCGGTCGCTTAACTTTAGTTTATGTGAACAAAACAAACAGTCATTGTGTAGAGAACCATTGTACTATATATTTAAACTGCTGTGAAATATATTTTCCAGAACCAAAAATATTGTATTTTCAGCTGTCTGAAGCTGGTGTACAAAACCGAAAGTAAAAGATGCAAAAACGAAACGTAACAATGGGAAGCATAGAAATAGCGCACATAGAACAGATATACTGTTTCTTAGACTTGCTTTCAATCAGAATGAAAGATCTATAACTCACATTTCTATGTGAATTTGATCGGGCCGTCCAAAAAGTTTGTATATTGCAGCTCTAAGCACTCTCAAATATACACTGAGTATATCATTGAGAAACAATACCTTCCTAATATTGAGTTGCACCCCATGTTGACTCCAATGCTCCCACAGTTGTGTCAAGTTGGCTGGTAGTGGATCTCTACTCTGAATAGCTCATTCCATCTCATCCCACAGATGCTCAATTGGATTGCGATCTGGTGACTGGGCAGGCCACTGCAGTAGGCTGAATTCACTGTCATAATTGAGGAACCATTTCTGGACAGTCCTAGCCTTGTGGCATGGGGCATTTTCTTGCTGAAAAAAAAACAGTAGCAGATTGATACACTCAGGGGAGCAACTTTGGTTTCAGAAGTAGGGGGGACATAACCTGCCGGTGGGTCTGGGGGTCCTCCATCAGAATATTTGGTGGCATCTAAAGCTCATTTCCAGCATTTCTACTAGGGCTGTCCCTAACTAAAAAACATATTGGTTGACCAAGAATAGTCTTTTCTTTCGAACAATCGATTGGTGGAAATGTTAAAGCATGTATTTTTCCATATACTGTATAGAAACACCCAATGTGTTTTAATTATGCTCCTGAAGTTGCCGGTAATAGCTACACCAGTGGTCGGCAACCTTTCCCATTTGGAGTGCCAATTTATCTTACCATTTCTACCAATCTGAGTACCAGTTATGATTTTCATATGCACATTTCGTGGAGAAGTTTCATTTAATTTATAATAGTATTTTTATCTAAAAATCATTGTCTGTGGTTAATCTACATTCTATCTAAATGAAAATTATACAAATCTAAAAGTAACTTATTGCCATTGCCAACTATGTAAAAATAACCTACATTAGGCCAACACATAAAAACATTGCAGCATGCAGGTAGAAAATATCCTGATAAAATAAATATCCTATAAATCACATTGGCTATGCGTGACCTGTCTGCAACAAACTTTAAATATTGAATCAACTATCAACTGGGTCAGCCGGAACTCGCGCTAGCAAACTTGAAATATTGTATAAATTATTCTGGTTCCTCAGAGTTTCCCGTGCCAGTGACCTTGGTACAGACACAGCTGTAGGCTATTTGTGCAAGGGATAAGAAGTAATCAGGTATTTTATGATGTTTCCCCTGGATAAGAGCATTACATTTTTCGCTTTCATGCCAGATGGTTATCGAAAGAGAGAGCACTGGAAATATTGTTCAAATACTTTGAGGAACTATTGTCATTCTAAATTGCATCTAAAAACAGACTTTGTTTACTTGCTGTTTGAGGTGAAGAAAAAATTGTTTGAGAAGCTCATTAGTGGTGGTGAGTTAAGACAATCATAAATACTATCAGGCATCCCCAAATGGTGACATTTATTTGTCTGCATTTGCACGCAGGCCAGGTAGACTAGTCCTACTTCTATATGTGTAATCAGGTGCGCGTCATTACTCAACATTGACAGGAACGTTTCAAACAAAAGAGATGAATAAATTGACAAAACTCAAACATGGAATGAAATAAACAAAAACGTGTTCCTCACAAGTGTAGCATAGGTTGTGAGTTCTGCAAAACACATGTCCACTCCAACAATTACAACTGTAGGCCTAAATGACTGTAAGAATAATACAGGGCCTAAAATGAACACCCGCCACCTGAGGGTAGATTTTGGCATTGGCGGGTAAGATGTCCATTTCACAAGCCACGTTGGCTGCTCAGGTATGATAACATTTATAGCAATGGAAATGCTGCAGAAGCTGTTCTGCTGTTTTGTTTCATAGCTGGTAAATTAATCGCACAACGTCAAAGAACTTCAAATCCTATAGCATGTCCTACCTCGAGCTACAACCCTGCCTGACTAGGGGCTGTGCACAGTGCACGTGAAGAGCTGAAGGAAAGATTAGTTTTTTTTAGAAGCGCTGTGCACAGGCATAATCGTTGGTCTAATTTACTTGAAACGAAAGTCTACTGAAGTGACACTTTGTCCTTGTGTTTCTTGGCTATTTACATGGTTTTGTTTACGCGCTAGGTTGTTTTTCAACTGCTAGGGAAGATAAGGTAGTGCAGCTATCAATCTCACTGGCACATCAAATCAAATCAAATTGAATTAGTCACATGCACCGAATACAACAGGTATAGTGAAATGCTTACTTACAAGCCCCTAACCAACCATGCAGTTTAAAAAAAGTACGGATAAGAATAAGAGATAAAAGTAACAAGTAATTAAAGAGCAGCAGTAAAAAACAATAGCGAGACTATATACAGGGGGGTACCGGTACAGAGTCAATGTGCGGGGGCACTGGTTAGTAGAGGTAGTGTGTACATGTAGGTAGAGTTATTAAAGTGACTATGCATAGATGACAACAGAGAGTATCAGTGGAAAATAACCTCTCTTCCCCTTAATCTACACTGATTGAAGTGGATTTAACAGGTGACATCAACAAGGTATCTGTCATATGTCTATGTGATGCGGGTAAGGCGGAGTCAGGCGCAGGACACAGAGATGAGTTATAACCGTACTCATAAACAATATAATATACTCAAAAACAATATTCCATAAAGGAGACAATAACAAATATGCACAAAACCAAGGGGGAAACCAGAGGGTTAAATAGGGAACAATGATTATGGAATGGAAACCAGGTGTGTATAATGAAGACAAAACCAAGGGGGAAACCAGAGGGTTAAATAGGGAACAATGATTATGGAATGGAAACCAGGTGTGTATAATGAAGACAAAACCAAGGGGGAAACCAGAGGGTTAAATAGGGAACAATGATTATGGAATGGAAACCAGGTGTGTATAATGAAGACAAAACAAATTGAATATGAAACATAGATCGGTGGTGACTAGAATACCGGTGACGTCGACCGCCTAACGTCGCCTGAACCAGGAGAGGGACCAACTTCGGCGGAAGTCGTGACAGGATCATAGCTTCACCTTCACCTATGTCATGTGTTAGAGCAGGTGTTCCTAATGTTTTACACAATATCAGTGATAAGTGAGTGGGATACCTATCCCAATTGATGTATTTAAAAATTACAAATACGTTTCATTTGAGGTGACTTTTTCAGCCAATACAATACTATACTTCCAATCAAAATAGGAATTGGTCAAATTTCCCACCTCAATCAACATCAACAGATCAAGATCAATCCTCCCATCAGACAATAGCTCACCAGGCTGTATCACAACCGTCCGTGATTGGAAGTCCCATAAGGCAGTGCACAATTGGCCCAGCGTCATCCGGGTTAGGGTTTGGCCGGGGTAGGCCATCATTGTAAATAAAAATGTGTTATTAACTGACTTGCCAAGTTAAATAAAAGTTAAATACATTTTTCCTTTATGATGCCCCACCTCTTTTTCCCTTGTTGTGCATAGTACTGCAGACGGCCTTTTGAAGATGGATCCAGAAGCAAAGAAAAGTTGTGCTGTTTTAGTGGAAAAAGTGTAACAGTATAGTTTAATTCCCGTCTCTCCTGTGTTTGTGCTATAACTACTTGAACATCAAAACAACTGCAACCTCTCAATTTACTTTTCATTAAGAAGCAGGAATCAACTTAACTTTCTCTGATTAAATTCACAGTTTTATTTAATCTCCTGTCAAATTCTAACTTCTGCAGAGTGTCGAGTTACAATGAATAAAGAGGTACGATAATAAATAATGTAGAGTGTGCGCCAAAAACACTTTAAGAAAAAAGTTTATTTATGAGTATCTTTCACCTCTATATTGGGCCAATAGGGTGGGTGTTTATAGGGTTTACAGAATTTATAGTGGGCTGTTGCTAAGTGCTACAGTCTGTCACTCTACAGGTTGGAGACTGCAGGGGACTGCAGGGTTGGAGACTGCAGGGGACTGCAGGGTTGGAGACTGCAGGGGACTGCAGGGTTGGAGACTGAAGGGGACTGCAGGGTTGGAGACTGCATGGGACTGCAGGGTTGGAGACTGCAGGGGACTGCAGGGTTGGAGACTGCAGGGGACTGCAGGGTTGGAGACTGCATGGGACTGCAGGGTTGGAGACTGCAGGGGACTGCAGGCCAGGTGAAATGGAATGGAAAGGGAGTGGGTTTAGAAATCTGTTTATCAATGATGTGTTTATGTATTGTACCTCAGCCTTCCGTCTCCAGGTTTTATATACAAGATGAGACAGTTATTCTGCCGAGGCAAAGTGCTCCCTCAGACTAGGGTCAGATGGTTTCCCAGACCCAGGTTAAACTTAGTCCTTCTACTTTCAAATGAGATTCTCCATTGATAATGCTTTCAAGTCCAGGAGTGAACTTAATCAGGGTCTGGGAAACCAGCACCCAAACTGTTACTCCAATGTAAAAAAAAAAAACATAACCTTCTATCCACAGCCTAGACTACACAAGGAGAGCTGGAAGCCTGGCACACAAAGCTACTGTTTACCTAGTGTGTGTGTATGTGTGTGTGTATGTGTGTGTGTGTGTGTGTGTGTGTGTGTGTGTGTGTGTGTGTGTGTGTGTGTGTGTGTGTGTGTGTGTGTGTGTGTGTGTGTGTGTGTGTGTGTGTGTGTGTGTGTCAGAGAGAGAAAGGGAGAGCATATCCCCATAGATGATCAAACACTGATAGTCTAGCTAGACCCTTGTAGAATAGAGAAGGAAGAGAGGGAAGGAGGGAAGGAGGGGTGGAGGGAGGCAGGGAGGGGTGGGGGGAGGGAGGGAAGAAGTGAGTGAGGGAGGGAAGGAAGGAGGGAGGCGTGGAGTGAGGGGTGGAGGGAGAGAGGGGTGGAGGGAGGCAGGGAAGGGTGGAGGAAGGGAAGAAATGAGGGAGGGGTAGAGCGAGGGAAGGAAGGAGGAGCGAGGGAGGGGTGGAGGGAGGGAAGAAGTGAGGGAGGGATGGAGGGAAGGAAGGAGTGAGGGTGGAGTGGAGTGAGGGAGGGGTGGAGGGAGGAAGGGATGGATGGAGGGAGGGAAGGAAGGAGTGAGGGAGAAGTAACACCACAACAACACTACAGTACACTACAGTAACAAAACAACAACACTTCAGTAACACTACAGTAACACTACAGTAACACTACAGTACACTACAGTAACACTACAGTACACTACAGTAACACAACAGTAACACTACAGTACACTACAGTAACAAAACAACAACACTACAGTACACTACAGTACACTACAGTAACAAAACAACAACACTACAGTACACTACAGTAACACTACAGTAACACTACAGTACACTACAGTAACAAAACAACAACACTACAGTAACACTACAGTAACACTACAGTAACACTACAGTGCACTACAGTAACACTACAGTAACACTACAGTGCACTACAGTACACTACAGTACACTACAGTAACACTACAGTAACAAAACAACAGCACTACAGTAACACTACAGTAACAAAACAACAACACTACAGTACACTACAGTAACACTACAGTAACACCACAACAACACTACAGTACACTACAGTAACACTACAGTAACACCACAACAACACTACAGTAACACTACAGTAACAAAACAACAACACTACAGTACACTACAGTAACACTACAGTAACAAAACAACAACACTACAGTAACACTACAGTGCAATACAGTAACACTACAGTAACACTACAGTGCACTACAGTAACACTACAGTACACTACATTAACACTACAGTGCACTACAGTAACACTACAGAAACACTACAGTAACAAAACAACAACACTACAGTACACTACAGTAACACTACAGTAACAAAACAACAACACTACAGTAACACTACAGTGCACTACAGTAACACTACAGTAACACTACAGTGCACTACAGTAACACTACAGTACACTACAGTAACACTACAGTACACTACAGTAACACTACAGTGCACTACAGTAACACTACAGTGCACTACAGTAACACTACAGTACACTACAGTAACACTACAGTGCACTAGAGTAACACTACAGTAACACTACAGTACACTACAGTAACAAAACAACAACACTACAGTAACACTACAGTAACACTACAGTAACACTACAGTACACTACAGTAACACTACAGTACACTACAGTAACACTACAGTATACTACAGTAACACTACAGTAACACTACAGTAACACTACAGTACACTACAGTAACACTACAGTACACTACAGTAACACTACAGTGCACTACAGTAACACTACAGTAACACTACAGTAACACTACAGTATACTACAGTAACACTACCAGAACAATACAGTATACTACAGTAACACTACAGTACACTACAGTAACACTACAGTATACCACAGTAACACTACAGTAACACCACAGTATACTACAGTAACACTACAGTAACACCACAGTACACTACAGTAACACTAGAGTAACAAAACAACAACACTACAGTAACACCACAACAACACTACAGTAACAAAACAACAACACTACAGTACACTACAGTAACACTACAGTAGCACCACAGTAACACTACAGTAACACTACAGTACACTACAGTAACACTACAGTAACACTACAGTAACACTACAGTATACTACAGTAACACTGCCAGAACAATACAGTATACTACAGTAACACTACAGTACACTACAGTAACACTACAGTATACCACAGTAACACTACAGTAACACCACAGTATACTACAGTAACACTACAGTAACACTACAGTACACTACAGTAACACTAGAGTAACAAAACAACAACACTACAGTAACACCACAACAACACTACAGTAACACTACAGTAACACTACAGTACACTACAGTAACACTACAGTAGCACCACAGTAACACTACAGTAACACTACAGGAACACTACAGTATACTACAGTAACACTACAGCAACAATACAGTATACTACAGTAACACTACAGTAACACTACAGTACACTACAGTAACACTACAGTAACAAAACAACAACACTACAGTAACACCACAACAACACTACAGTAACACTACAGTAACACTACAGTACACTACAGTAACACTACAGTACACTACAGTAACACTACAGTAACACCACAACAACACTACAGTACACAACAGTAACACCACAACAACACTACAGTAACACTACAGTAACACTACAGTACACTACAGTAACACTAAAGTAGCAAAACAACAACACTACAGTACACAACAGTAACACCACAACAACACTACAGTAACACTACAGTACCACTACACTAAGAACCACAACAACACTAAATTAACAAAACAACAACATTACAGTATACTACAGTAACACTACAGTAACACTACAGTACACTACAGTACACTACAGTAACACTACAGTAACACTACAGTACACTACAGTAACACTACAGTAACATTACAGTAACACTACAGTAACAAAACAACAACACTACAGTATACTACAGTAACACTACAGTGCACTACAGTACACTACAGTAACACTACAGTAACACTACAGTAACACTACAGTAACACTACAGTACACTACAGTAACACTACAGTAACACTACAGTAACAAAACAACAACACTACAGTATACTACAGTAACACTACAGTGCACTACAGTAACACTACAGTAACACTACAGTAACAAAACAACAACATTACAGTATACTTCAGTAACACTACAGTGCACTACAGTAACACTACAGTAACACTACAGTGCACTACAGTACACTACAGTAACACTACAGTACACTACAGTAACACTACAGTAACACTACAGGAACATTACAGTAACACCACAACAACACTACAGTAACACTACAGTAACACCACAACAACACTACAGTAACACTACAGTAACACTACAGTAACACTACAGTACACTGCAGTAACAAAACAACAACACTACAGTACACTACAGTAACACTACAGTATACCACAGTACACTACAGTAACACTACAGTAACACTACAGTAACAAAACAACAACACTACAGTACACTACAGTAACACTACAGTAACACTACAGTAACAAAACAACAACACTACAGTAACAAACAACAACACTACAGTACACTACAGTAACACTACATTAACACTACAGTGCACTACAGTAACACTACAGTAACACTACAGTACACTACAGTAACAAAACAACAACACTACAGTACACTACAGTACACTACAGTAACACTACAGTGCACTACAGTAACACTACAGAAACACTACAGTAACAAAACAACAACACTACAGTAACACTACAGTACACTACAGTTACACTACAGTGCAGTACAGTAACACTACAGTAACACTACAGTAACACTACAGTAACACTACAGTACACTACAGTAACACTACAGTACACTACAGTAACACTACAGTATACTACAGTAACACTACAGTGCACTACATTACACTACAGTAACACTACAGTACACTACAGTAACACTACAGTGCACTACAGTAACACTACAGTACACTACAGTAACAAAACAACAACACTAGAGTAACACTACATTAACACTACAGTGCACTACAGTAACACTACAGTAACACTACAGTAACACTACAGTACACTACAGTAACACTACAGTACACTACAGTAACACTACCAGAACAATACAGTATACTACAGTAACACTACAGTACACTACAGTAACACTACAGTATACCACAGTAACACTACAGTAACACCACAGTATACTACAGTAACACTACAGTAACACTACAGTACACTACAGTAACACTACAGTAACAAAACAACAACACTACAGTAACACCACAACACCACTACAGTAACACTACAGTAACAAAACAACAACACTACAGTACACTACCATAACACTACAGTAGCACCACAGTAACACTACAGTAACACTACAGTAACACTACAGTATACTACAGTAACACCACAACAATACAGTATACTACAGTAGCACTACAGTAACACTACAGTACACTACAGTAACACTACAGTAACAAAACAACAACACTACAGTAACACCACAACAACACTACAGTAACACCACAACAACACTACAGTAACACTACAGTAACAAAACAACAACACTACAGTACACTACAGTAACACTACAGTAACACCACAACAACACTACAGTAACACCACAACAACACTACAGTAACACTACAGTAACAAAACAACAACACTACAGTACACTACAGTAACACTACAGTACACTACAGTAACACTACAGTACACTACAGTAACACTACAGTAACACCACAACAACACTACAGTACACAACAGTAACACCACAACAACACTACAGTAACACTACAGTAACACTACAGTAACACCACAACAACACTACAGTAACACTACAGTAACACCACAACAACACTACAGTAACACGACAGTAACACTACAGTACACTACAGTAACACTAAAGTAGCAAAACAACAACACTACAGTACACAACAGTAACACCACAACAACACTACAGTAACACTACAGTAACACTACACTAACACCACAAAAACACTACAGTAACAAAACAACAACATTACAGTATACTACAGTAACACTACAGTAACACTACAGTACACTACAGTACACTACAGTAACACTACAGTAACACTACAGTACACTACAGTAACACTACAGTAACACTACAGTAACACTACAGTAACAAAACAACAACACTACAGTATACTACAGTAACACTACAGTGCACTACAGTACACTACAGTAACACTACAGTAACACTACAGTAACACTATAGTAACACTACAGTAACAAAACAACAACACTACAGTATACTACAGTAACACTACAGTGCACTACAGTAACACTACAGTAACACTACCGTAACAAAACAACAACATTACAGTATACTACAGTAACACTACAGTGCACTACAGTAACACTACAGTAACACTACAGTACACTACAGTACACTACAGTAAAACAACAGTACACTACAGTAACACTGCAGTAACACTACAGTAACAAAACAACAACACTACAGTATACTACAGTAACACTACAGTAACACTACAGTAACACTACAGTACACTACAGTAACACTACAGTACACTACAGTAACACTACAGTACACTACAGTAACACCACAACAACACTACAGTAACACTACAGTAACACCACAACAACACTACAGTAACACTACAGTAACACCACAACAACACTACAGTACACTACAGTAACACTACAGTACACTGCAGTAACAAAACAACAACACTACAGTACACTACAGTAGCACTACAGTATACCACAGTAACACTACAGTAAAACTACAGTAACAAAACAACAACACTACAGTACACTACAGTAACACTACAGTATACCACAGTATACTACGGTAACACTACAGTAACACTACAGTAACACCACAACAACACTACAGTACACTACAGTAACACTACAGTAACACCACCGTATACTACAGTAACACTACAGTAACACTACAGTAACACTACAGTATACTACAGTAACACTACCAGAACAATACAGTATACTACAGTAACACTACAGTACACTACAGTAACACTACAGTATACCACAGTAACACTACAGTAACACCACAGTATACTACAGTAACACTACAGTAACACTACAGTACACTACAGTAACACTAGAGTAACAAAACAACAACACTACAGTAACACCACAACAACACTACAGTAACACTACAGTAACACTACAGTACACTACAGTAGCACCACAGTAACACTACAGTAACACTACAGGAACACTACAGTATACTACAGTAACACTACAGCAACAATACAGTATACTACAGTAACACTACAGTAACACTACAGTACACTACAGTAACACTACAGTAACAAAACAACAACACTACAGTAACACCACAACAACACTACAGTAGCACTACAGTAACACTACAGTACACTACAGTAACACTACAGTACACTACAGTAACACTACAGTAACACCACAACAACACTACAGTACACAACAGTAACACCACAACAACACTACAGTAACACTACAGTACACTACAGTAACACTACAGTAACAAAACAACAACACTACAGTAACACCACAACAACACTACAGTAGCACTACAGTAACACTACAGTACACTACAGTAACACTACAGTACACTACAGTAACACTACAGTAACACCACAACAACACTACAGTACACAACAGTAACACCACAACAACACTACAGTAACACTACAGTAACACTACAGTACACTACAGTAACACTAAAGTAGCAAAACAACAACACTACAGTACACAACAGTAACACCACAACAACACTACAGTAACACTACAGTACCACTACACTAACACCACAACAACACTACAGTAACAAAACAACAACATTACAGTATACTACAGTAACACTACAGTAACACTACAGTACACTACAGTACACTACAGTAACACTACAGTAACACCACAGTACACTACAGTAACACTACAGTAACATTACAGTAACACTACAGTAACAAAACAACAACACTACAGTATACTACAGTGCACTACAGTACACTACAGTAACACTACAGTAACACTACAGTAACACTACAGTAACACTACAGTAACAAAACAACAACACTACAGTAACACTACAGTAACACTACAGTGCACTACAGTAACACTACAGTAACACTACAGTCACAAAACAACAACATTACAGTATACTTCAGTAACACTACAGTGCACTACAGTAACACTACAGTAACACTACAGTGCACTACAGTACACTACAGTAACACTACAGTACACTACAGTAACACTACAGTAAAACTACAGGAACACTACAGTAACACCACAAAAACACTACAGTAACACTACAGTAACACCACAACAACACTACAGTAACACTACAGTAACACTACAGTAACACTACAGTACACTGCAGTAACAAAACAACAACACTACAGTACACTACAGTAACACTACAGTATACCACAGTACACTACAGTAACACTACAGTAACACTACAGTAACAAAACAACAACACTACAGTACACTACAGTAACACTACAGTAACACTACAGTAACAAAACAACAACACTACAGTAACAAACAACAACACTACAGTACACTACAGTAACACTACATTAACACTACAGTGCACTACAGTAACACTACAGTAACACTACAGTACACTACAGTAACAAAACAACAACACTACAGTACACTACAGTACACTACAGTAACACTACAGTGCACTACAGTAACACTACAGAAACACTACAGTAACAAAACAACAACACTACAGTAACACTACAGTACACTACAGTTACACTACAGTGCAGTACAGTAACACTACAGTAACACTACAGTAACACTACAGTAACACTACAGTACACTACAGTAACACTACAGTATACTACAGTAACACTACAGTGCACTACAGTACACTACAGTAACACTACAGTACACTACAGTAACACTACAGTGCACTACAGTAACACTACAGTACACTACAGTAACAAAACAACAACACTAGAGTAACACTACATTAACACTACAGTGCACTACAGTAACACTACAGTAACACTACAGTAACACTACAGTACACTACAGTAACACTACAGTACACTACAGTAACACTACCAGAACAATACAGTATACTACAGTAACACTACAGTACACTACAGTAACACTACAGTATACCACAGTAACACTACAGTAACACCACAGTATACTACAGTAACACTACAGTAACACTACAGTAAACTACAGTAACACTACAGTAACAAAACAACAACAATACAGTAACACCACAACAACACTACAGTAACACTACAGTAACAAAACAACAACACTACAGTACACTACCATAACACTACAGTAGCACCACAGTAACACTACAGTAACACTACAGTAACACTACAGTATACTACAGTAACACCACAACAATACAGTATACTACAGTAGCACTACAGTAACACTACAGTACACTACAGTAACACTACAGTAACAAAACAACAACACTACAGTAACACCACAACAACACTACAGTAACACCACAACAACACTACAGTAACACTACAGTAACAAAACAACAACACTACAGTACACTACAGTAACACTACAGTAACACCACAACAACACTACAGTAACACCACAACAACACTACAGTAACACTACAGTAAAAAAAACAACAACACTACAGTACACTACAGTAACACTACAGTACACTACAGTAACACTACAGTACACTACAGTAACACTACAGTAACACCACAACAACACTACAGTAACACCACAACAACACTACAGTAACACTACAGTAACAAAACAACAACACTACAGTACACTACAGTAACACTACAGTAACACTACAGTACACTACAGTAACACCACAGTACACTACAGTAACACTACAGTATACCACAGTAACACTACAGTAACACCACAGTATACTACAGTAACACTACAGTACACTACAGTAACACTACAGTAACACTACAGTTACACTACAGTACACTACAGTAACACTACAGTAACAATACAGTACACTACCGAAACACTACAGTAACACCACAACAACACTACAGTAACACTACAGTAACACTACAGTAACAAAACAACAACACTACAGTACACTACAGTAACACTACAGTATACCAGAGTAACACTACAGTAACACTACAGTAACAAAACAACAACACTACAGTACACTACAGTAACACTACAGTAACACTACAGTACACTACAGTAACACTACAGTACACTGCAGTAACACTACAGTATACCACAGTAACACTACAGTAACACCACAGTATACTACAGTAACACTACAGTACACTACAGTAACACTACAGTAACACTACAGTACACTACAGTAACACTAAAGTAACAAAACAACAACACTACAGTAACACTACAGTAACACTACAGTAACAAAACAACAACACTACAGTAACACTACAGTAACACTACAGTACACTACAGTAACACTACAGTACACTACAGTAACACTACAGTAACACCACAACAACACTACAGTAACACTACAGTAACACCACAACAACACTACAGTAACACTACAGTAACACTACAGTAACACCACAACAACACTACAGTAACACTACAGTAACACCACAACAACACTACAGTAACACTACAGTAACACTACAGTACACTACAGTAACACTAAAGTAGCAAAACAACAACACTACAGTACACAACAGTAACACCACAACAACACTACAGTAACACTACAGTAACACTACAGTAACACCACAACAACACTACAGTAACACTCCAGTAACAAAACAACAACATTACAGTATACTACAGTAACACTACAGTAACACTACAGTACACTACAGTACACTACAGTAACACTACAGTAACACTACAGTACACTACAGTAACACTACAGTAACAAAACAACAACATTACAGTATACTACAGTAACACTACAGTAACAAAACAACCACACTACAGTATACTACAGTAACACTACAGTGCACTACAGTAACACTACAGTAACACTACAGTAACACTACAGTAACACTACAGTACACTACAGTAACACTACAGTAACAAAACAACAACATTACAGTATACTACAGTAACACTACAGTGCACTACAGTAACACTACAGTAACACTACAGTGCACTACATTACACTACAGTAACACTACAGTAACACTACAGTGCACTACAGTAACACTACAGAAACACTACAGTAACAAAACAACAGCACTACAGTAACACTACAGTAACAAAACAACAACACTACAGTACACTACAGTAACACTACAGTAACACCACAACAACACTACAGTACACTACAGTAACACTACAGTAACACCACAACAACACTACAGTAACACTACAGTAACAAAACAACAACACTACAGTACACTACAGTAACACTACAGTAACAAAACAACAACACTACAGTAACACTACAGTGCAATACAGTAACACTACAGTAACACTACAGTGCACTACAGTAACACTACAGTACACTACATTAACACTACAGTGCACTACAGTAACACTACAGAAACACTACAGTAACAAAACAACAACACTACAGTACACTACAGTAACACTACAGTAACAAAACAACAACACTACAGTAACACTACAGTGCACTACAGTAACACTACAGTAACACTACAGTGCACTACAGTAACACTACAGTACACTACAGTAACACTACAGTACACTACAGTAACACTACAGTGCACTACAGTAACACTACAGTGCACTACAGTAACACTACAGTACACTACAGTAACACTACAGTGCACTAGAGTAACACTACAGTAACACTACAGTACACTACAGTAACAAAACAACAACACTACAGTAACACTACAGTAACACTACAGTAACACTACAGTACACTACAGTAACACTACAGTACACTACAGTAACACTACAGTATACTACAGTAACACTACAGTAACACTACAGTAACACTACAGTACACTACAGTAACACTACAGTACACTACAGTAACACTACAGTGCACTACAGTAACACTACAGTAACACTACAGTAACACTACAGTATACTACAGTAACACTACCAGAACAATACAGTATACTACAGTAACACTACAGTACACTACAGTAACACTACAGTATACCACAGTAACACTACAGTAACACCACAGTATACTACAGTAACACTACAGTAACACCACAGTACACTACAGTAACACTAGAGTAACAAAACAACAACACTACAGTAACACCACAACAACACTACAGTAACAAAACAACAACACTACAGTACACTACAGTAACACTACAGTAGCACCACAGTAACACTACAGTAACACTACAGTACACTACAGTAACACTACAGTAACACTACAGTAACACTACAGTATACTACAGTAACACTGCCAGAACAATACAGTATACTACAGTAACACTACAGTACACTACAGTAACACTACAGTATACCACAGTAACACTACAGTAACACCACAGTATACTACAGTAACACTACAGTAACACTACAGTACACTACAGTAACACTAGAGTAACAAAACAACAACACTACAGTAACACCACAACAACACTACAGTAACACTACAGTAACACTACAGTACACTACAGTAACACTACAGTAGCACCACAGTAACACTACAGTAACACTACAGGAACACTACAGTATACTACAGTAACACTACAGCAACAATACAGTATACTACAGTAACACTACAGTAACACTACAGTACACTACAGTAACACTACAGTAACAAAACAACAACACTACAGTAACACCACAACAACACTACAGTAACACTACAGTAACACTACAGTACACTACAGTAACACTACAGTACACTACAGTAACACTACAGTAACACCACAACAACACTACAGTACACAACAGTAACACCACAACAACACTACAGTAACACTACAGTAACACTACAGTACACTACAGTAACACTAAAGTAGCAAAACAACAACACTACAGTACACAACAGTAACACCACAACAACACTACAGTAACACTACAGTACCACTACACTAAGAACCACAACAACACTAAATTAACAAAACAACAACATTACAGTATACTACAGTAACACTACAGTAACACTACAGTACACTACAGTACACTACAGTAACACTACAGTAACACTACAGTACACTACAGTAACACTACAGTAACATTACAGTAACACTACAGTAACAAAACAACAACACTACAGTATACTACAGTAACACTACAGTGCACTACAGTACACTACAGTAACACTACAGTAACACTACAGTAACACTACAGTAACACTACAGTACACTACAGTAACACTACAGTAACACTACAGTAACAAAACAACAACACTACAGTATACTACAGTAACACTACAGTGCACTACAGTAACACTACAGTAACACTACAGTAACAAAACAACAACATTACAGTATACTTCAGTAACACTACAGTGCACTACAGTAACACTACAGTAACACTACAGTGCACTACAGTACACTACAGTAACACTACAGTACACTACAGTAACACTACAGTAACACTACAGGAACATTACAGTAACACCACAACAACACTACAGTAACACTACAGTAACACCACAACAACACTACAGTAACACTACAGTAACACTACAGTAACACTACAGTACACTGCAGTAACAAAACAACAACACTACAGTACACTACAGTAACACTACAGTATACCACAGTACACTACAGTAACACTACAGTAACACTACAGTAACAAAACAACAACACTACAGTACACTACAGTAACACTACAGTAACACTACAGTAACAAAACAACAACACTACAGTAACAAACAACAACACTACAGTACACTACAGTAACACTACATTAACACTACAGTGCACTACAGTAACACTACAGTAACACTACAGTACACTACAGTAACAAAACAACAACACTACAGTACACTACAGTACACTACAGTAACACTACAGTGCACTACAGTAACACTACAGAAACACTACAGTAACAAAACAACAACACTACAGTAACACTACAGTACACTACAGTTACACTACAGTGCAGTACAGTAACACTACAGTAACACTACAGTAACACTACAGTAACACTACAGTACACTACAGTAACACTACAGTACACTACAGTAACACTACAGTATACTACAGTAACACTACAGTGCACTACATTACACTACAGTAACACTACAGTACACTACAGTAACACTACAGTGCACTACAGTAACACTACAGTACACTACAGTAACAAAACAACAACACTAGAGTAACACTACATTAACACTACAGTGCACTACAGTAACACTACAGTAACACTACAGTAACACTACAGTACACTACAGTAACACTACAGTACACTACAGTAACACTACCAGAACAATACAGTATACTACAGTAACACTACAGTACACTACAGTAACACTACAGTATACCACAGTAACACTACAGTAACACCACAGTATACTACAGTAACACTACAGTAACACTACAGTACACTACAGTAACACTACAGTAACAAAACAACAACACTACAGTAACACCACAACACCACTACAGTAACACTACAGTAACAAAACAACAACACTACAGTACACTACCATAACACTACAGTAGCACCACAGTAACACTACAGTAACACTACAGTAACACTACAGTATACTACAGTAACACCACAACAATACAGTATACTACAGTAGCACTACAGTAACACTACAGTACACTACAGTAACACTACAGTAACAAAACAACAACACTACAGTAACACCACAACAACACTACAGTAACACCACAACAACACTACAGTAACACTACAGTAACAAAACAACAACACTACAGTACACTACAGTAACACTACAGTAACACCACAACAACACTACAGTAACACCACAACAACACTACAGTAACACTACAGTAACAAAACAACAACACTACAGTACACTACAGTAACACTACAGTACACTACAGTAACACTACAGTACACTACAGTAACACTACAGTAACACCACAACAACACTACAGTACACAACAGTAACACCACAACAACACTACAGTAACACTACAGTAACACTACAGTAACACCACAACAACACTACAGTAACACTACAGTAACACCACAACAACACTACAGTAACACGACAGTAACACTACAGTACACTACAGTAACACTAAAGTAGCAAAACAACAACACTACAGTACACAACAGTAACACCACAACAACACTACAGTAACACTACAGTAACACTACACTAACACCACAAAAACACTACAGTAACAAAACAACAACATTACAGTATACTACAGTAACACTACAGTAACACTACAGTACACTACAGTACACTACAGTAACACTACAGTAACACTACAGTACACTACAGTAACACTACAGTAACACTACAGTAACACTACAGTAACAAAACAACAACACTACAGTATACTACAGTAACACTACAGTGCACTACAGTACACTACAGTAACACTACAGTAACACTACAGTAACACTATAGTAACACTACAGTAACAAAACAACAACACTACAGTATACTACAGTAACACTACAGTGCACTACAGTAACACTACAGTAACACTACCGTAACAAAACAACAACATTACAGTATACTACAGTAACACTACAGTGCACTACAGTAACACTACAGTAACACTACAGTACACTACAGTACACTACAGTAAAACAACAGTACACTACAGTAACACTGCAGTAACACTACAGTAACAAAACAACAACACTACAGTATACTACAGTAACACTACAGTAACACTACAGTAACACTACAGTACACTACAGTAACACTACATTACACTACAGTAACACTACAGTACACTACAGTAACACCACAACAACACTACAGTAACACTACAGTAACACCACAACAACACTACAGTAACACTACAGTAACACCACAACAACACTACAGTACACTACAGTAACACTACAGTACACTGCAGTAACAAAACAACAACACTACAGTACACTACAGTAGCACTACAGTATACCACAGTAACACTACAGTAAAACTACAGTAACAAAACAACAACACTACAGTACACTACAGTAACACTACAGTATACCACAGTATACTACGGTAACACTACAGTAACACTACAGTAACACCACAACAACACTACAGTACACTACAGTAACACTACAGTAACACCACAGTATACTACAGTAACACTACAGTAACACTACAGTAACACTACAGTATACTACAGTAACACTACCAGAACAATACAGTATACTACAGTAACACTACAGTACACTACAGTAACACTACAGTATACCACAGTAACACTACAGTAACACCACAGTATACTACAGTAACACTACAGTAACACTACAGTACACTACAGTAACACTAGAGTAACAAAACAACAACACTACAGTAACACCACAACAACACTACAGTAACACTACAGTAACACTACAGTACACTACAGTAACACTACAGTAGCACCACAGTAACACTACAGTAACACTACAGGAACACTACAGTATACTACAGTAACACTACAGCAACAATACAGTATACTACAGTAACACTACAGTAACACTACAGTACACTACAGTAACACTACAGTAACAAAACAACAACACTACAGTAACACCACAACAACACTACAGTAGCACTACAGTAACACTACAGTACACTACAGTAACACTACAGTACACTACAGTAACACTACAGTAACACCACAACAACACTACAGTACACAACAGTAACACCACAACAACACTACAGTAACACTACAGTAACACTACAGTACACTACAGTAACACTAAAGTAGCAAAACAACAACACTACAGTACACAACAGTAACACCACAACAACACTACAGTAACACTACAGTACCACTACACTAACACCACAACAACACTACAGTAACAAAACAACAACATTACAGTATACTACAGTAACACTACAGTAACACTACAGTACACTACAGTACACTACAGTAACACTACAGTAACACCACAGTACACTACAGTAACACTACAGTAACATTACAGTAACACTACAGTAACAAAACAACAACACTACAGTATACTACAGTGCACTACAGTACACTACAGTAACACTACAGTAACACTACAGTAACACTACAGTAACACTACAGTAACAAAACAACAACACTACAGTAACACTACAGTAACACTACAGTGCACTACAGTAACACTACAGTAACACTACAGTCACAAAACAACAACATTACAGTATACTTCAGTAACACTACAGTGCACTACAGTAACACTACAGTAACACTACAGTGCACTACAGTACACTACAGTAACACTACAGTACACTACAGTAACACT
Organism: Salvelinus fontinalis; assembly: GCF_029448725.1. Classification (NCBI taxonomy): domain Eukaryota; kingdom Metazoa; phylum Chordata; class Actinopteri; order Salmoniformes; family Salmonidae; genus Salvelinus; species Salvelinus fontinalis. The sequence continues at coordinate 7,627,258 of NC_074685.1, forward strand.
ACAGTAAAACTACAGGAACACTACAGTAACACCACAAAAACACTACAGTAACACTACAGTAACACCACAACAACACTACAGTAACACTACAGTAACACTACAGTAACACTACAGTACACTGCAGTAACAAAACAACAACACTACAGTACACTACAGTAACACTACAGTATACCACAGTACACTACAGTAACACTACAGTAACACTACAGTAACAAAACAACAACACTACAGTACACTACAGTAACACTACAGTAACACTACAGTAACAAAACAACAACACTACAGTAACAAACAACAACACTACAGTACACTACAGTAACACTACATTAACACTACAGTGCACTACAGTAACACTACAGTAACACTACAGTACACTACAGTAACAAAACAACAACACTACAGTACACTACAGTACACTACAGTAACACTACAGTGCACTACAGTAACACTACAGAAACACTACAGTAACAAAACAACAACACTACAGTAACACTACAGTACACTACAGTTACACTACAGTGCAGTACAGTAACACTACAGTAACACTACAGTAACACTACAGTAACACTACAGTACACTACAGTAACACTACAGTATACTACAGTAACACTACAGTGCACTACAGTACACTACAGTAACACTACAGTACACTACAGTAACACTACAGTGCACTACAGTAACACTACAGTACACTACAGTAACAAAACAACAACACTAGAGTAACACTACATTAACACTACAGTGCACTACAGTAACACTACAGTAACACTACAGTAACACTACAGTACACTACAGTAACACTACAGTACACTACAGTAACACTACCAGAACAATACAGTATACTACAGTAACACTACAGTACAATACAGTAACACTACAGTATACCACAGTAACACTACAGTAACACCACAGTATACTACAGTAACACTACAGTAACACTACAGTAAACTACAGTAACACTACAGTAACAAAACAACAACAATACAGTAACACCACAACAACACTACAGTAACACTACAGTAACAAAACAACAACACTACAGTACACTACCATAACACTACAGTAGCACCACAGTAACACTACAGTAACACTACAGTAACACTACAGTATACTACAGTAACACCACAACAATACAGTATACTACAGTAGCACTACAGTAACACTACAGTACACTACAGTAACACTACAGTAACAAAACAACAACACTACAGTAACACCACAACAACACTACAGTAACACCACAACAACACTACAGTAACACTACAGTAACAAAACAACAACACTACAGTACACTACAGTAACACTACAGTAACACCACAACAACACTACAGTAACACCACAACAACACTACAGTAACACTACAGTAAAAAAAACAACAACACTACAGTACACTACAGTAACACTACAGTACACTACAGTAACACTACAGTACACTACAGTAACACTACAGTAACACCACAACAACACTACAGTAACACCACAACAACACTACAGTAACACTACAGTAACAAAACAACAACACTACAGTACACTACAGTAACACTACAGTAACACTACAGTACACTACAGTAACACCACAGTACACTACAGTAACACTACAGTATACCACAGTAACACTACAGTAACACCACAGTATACTACAGTAACACTACAGTACACTACAGTAACACTACAGTAACACTACAGTTACACTACAGTACACTACAGTAACACTACAGTAACAATACAGTACACTACCGAAACACTACAGTAACACCACAACAACACTACAGTAACACTACAGTAACACTACAGTAACAAAACAACAACACTACAGTACACTACAGTAACACTACAGTATACCAGAGTAACACTACAGTAACACTACAGTAACAAAACAACAACACTACAGTACACTACAGTAACACTACAGTAACACTACAGTACACTACAGTAACACTACAGTACACTGCAGTAACACTACAGTATACCACAGTAACACTACAGTAACACCACAGTATACTACAGTAACACTACAGTACACTACAGTAACACTACAGTAACACTACAGTACACTACAGTAACACTAAAGTAACAAAACAACAACACTACAGTAACACTACAGTAACACTACAGTAACAAAACAACAACACTACAGTAACACTACAGTAACACTACAGTACACTACAGTAACACTACAGTACACTACAGTAACACTACAGTAACACCACAACAACACTACAGTAACACTACAGTAACACCACAACAACACTACAGTAACACTACAGTAACACTACAGTAACACCACAACAACACTACAGTAACACTACAGTAACACCACAACAACACTACAGTAACACTACAGTAACACTACAGTACACTACAGTAACACTAAAGTAGCAAAACAACAACACTACAGTACACAACAGTAACACCACAACAACACTACAGTAACACTACAGTAACACTACAGTAACACCACAACAACACTACAGTAACACTCCAGTAACAAAACAACAACATTACAGTATACTACAGTAACACTACAGTAACACTACAGTACACTACAGTACACTACAGTAACACTACAGTAACACTACAGTACACTACAGTAACACTACAGTAACAAAACAACAACATTACAGTATACTACAGTAACACTACAGTAACAAAACAACCACACTACAGTATACTACAGTAACACTACAGTGCACTACAGTAACACTACAGTAACACTACAGTAACACTACAGTAACACTACAGTACACTACAGTAACACTACAGTAACAAAACAACAACATTACAGTATACTACAGTAACACTACAGTGCACTACAGTAACACTACAGTAACACTACAGTGCACTACATTACACTACAGTAACACTACAGTAACACTACAGTAACAAAACAACAACACTACAGTATACTACAGTAACACTACAGTAACACTACAGTAACACTACAGTACACTACAGTAACAAAACAACAACACTACGGTACACTACAGTACACTACAGTAACACTACAGTACACTACAGTAACACTACAGAAACACTACAGTAACAAAACAACAACACTACAGTAACACTACAGTACACTACAGTAACACTACAGTGCATTACAGTAACACTACAGTAACACTACAGTAACACTACAGTAACACTACAGTACACTACAGTAACACTACAGTACACTACAGTAACACTACAGTATACTACAGTAACACTACAGTGCACTACAGTACACTACAGTAACACTACAGTACACTACAGTAACACTACAGTGCACTACAGTAACACTACAGTACACTACAGTAACAAAACAACAACACTACAGTAACACTACATTAACACTACAGTGCACTACAGTAACACTACAGTACACTACAGTAACAAAACAACAACACTACAGTACACTACAGTACACTACAGTAACACTACAGTACACTACAGTAACACTACAGAAACACTACAGTAACAAAACAACAACACTAAAGTAACACTACAGTGCACTACAGTAACACTACAGTAAGACTACAGTGCACTACAGTAACACTACAGTACACTACAGTAACACTACAGTAACACTACAGTGCACTACAGTAACACTACAGTACACTACAGTAACAAAACAACAACACTACAGTAACACTACAGTACACTACAGTAACACTACAGTAACACTACAGTACACTACAGTAACACTACAGTAACACTACAGTAACACTACAGTAACACTACAGTACACTACAGTAACACTACAGTACACTACAGTAACACTACAGTATACTACAGTAACACTACCAGAACAATACAGTATACTACAGCAACACTACAGTAACACTACAGTATACCACAGTAACACTACAGTAACACCACAGTATACTACAGTAACACTACAGTAACAAAACAACAACACTACAGTAACACCACAACAACACTACAGTAACACTACAGTAACAAAACAACAATACTACAGTACACTACAGTAACACTACAGTAACAAAACAACAATACTACATTACACTACAGTAACACTACAGTAGCACCACAGTAACACTACAGTAACACTACAGTATACTACAGTAACACTACAGCAACAATACAGTATACTACAGTAACACTACAGTAACAAAACAACAACACTACAGTAACACCACAACAACACTACAGTAACACTACAGTAACACTACAGTAACACTACAGTAAGAAAACAACAACACTACAGTACACTACAGTAACACTACAGTAACACTACAGTACACTACAGTAACACTACAGTAACAATACAGTACACTACAGAAACACTACATTAACACCACAACAACACTACAGTAACACTAAAGTAGCAAAACAACAACACTACAGTAACACTACAGTAACACTACAGTAACACCACAACAACACTACAGTAACACTACAGTAACACCACAACAACACTACAGTAACACTACAGTGAAAAAAAAACATTACAGTATACTACAGTAACACTACAGTAACACTACAGTACACTACAGTACACTACAGTAACACTACAGTAACACTACAGTACACTACAGTAACACTACAGTAACACTACAGTAACAAAACAACAACACTACAGTATACTACAGTAACACTACAGTGCACTACAGTACACTACAGTAAAACTACAGTAACACTACAGTAACAAAACAACAACACTACAGTATACTACAGTAACACTACAGTGCACTACAGTAACACTACAGTAACACTACAGAAACACTACAGTAACACTACAGTAACAAAACAACAACATTACAGTATACTACAGTAACACTACAGTGCACTACATTAACACTACAGTAACACTACAGTGCACTACAGTACACTACAGTAACACTACAGTAACACTACAGTACACTACAGTACACTACAGTAACACTACAGTAACACTACAGTAACAAAACAACAACACTACAGTATACTACAGTAACACTACAGTGCACTACAGTAACACTACAGTACACTACAGTAACACTACAGTACACTACAGTAACACTACAGTACACTACAGTAACACCACAACAACACTACAGTAACACTACAGTAACACCACAACAACACTACAGTAACACTACAGTAACACTACAGTACACTACAGTAACAAAACAACAACACTACAGTAACACTACAGTAACACTACAGTAACAATACAGTACATACAGTAACACTACAGTAACAAAACAACAACACTACAGTACACTACAGTAACACTACAGTACACTACAGTAACACTACAGTAACACTACAGTGCACTAGAGTACACTACAGTAACACTACAGTAACACTACAGTAACACTACAGTAAGAAAACAACAACACTACAGTATACTACAGTAACACTACAGTGCACTACAGTAACACTACAGTAACACTACAGAAACACTACAGTAACACTACAGTAACAAAACAACAACATTACAGTATACTACAGTAACACTACAGTGCACTACAGTAACACTACAGTAACACTACAGTAACAAAACAACAACATTACAGTATACTACAGTAACACTACAGTGCACTACAGTAACACTACAGTAACACTACAGTACACTACAGTAACACTACAGTAACACTACAGTACACTACAGTACACTACAGTAACACTACAGTAACACTACAGTACACTACAGTAACACCACAACAACACTACAGTAACACTACAGTAACACCACAAGAACACTACAGTAACACTACAGTAACACTACAGTACACTACAGTAACAAAACAACAACACTACAGTAACACTACAGTAACACCACAACAACACTACAGTAACACCACAACAACACTACAGTAACACTACATTAACAATACAGTACACTACAGTAACACTACAGTAACAAAACAACAACACTACAGTACACTACAGTAACACTACAGTAACAAAACAACAACACTACAGTAACACTACAGTAACAAAACAACAACACTACAGTATACCACAGTAACACTACAGTAACACTACAGTAACAAAACACCAACACTACAGTACACTACAGTAACACTACAGTAATACTACAGTAACAAAACAACAACACTACAGTACACTACAGTAACACTACAGTAACAAAACAACAACACTACAGTACACTACAGTAACACTACAGTAACACCACAACAACACTACAGTACACTACAGTAACACTACAGTAACACTACAGTATACTACAGTAACAAAACAACAACACTACAGTACACTACAGTAACACTACAGTAACACTACAGTAACAAAACAACAACACTACAGTAACAAACAACAACACTACAGTACACTACAGTACACTACAGTAACACTACAGAAACACTACAGTAACAAAACAACAACACTACAGTGAACTACAGTACACTACAGTAACACTACAGTACACTACAGTAACACTACAGTGCACTACAGTAACACTACAGTACACTACAGTGCACTACAGTAACACTACAGTACACTACAGTAACAAAACAACAACACTACAGTACACTACAGTACACTACAATAACACTACAGTAACACTACAGAAACACTACAGTAACAAAACAACAACACTACAGTAACACTACAGTACACTACAGTAACACTACAGTGCACTACAGTAAGACTACAGTAACACTACAGTAACACTACAGTACACTACAGTAACACTACAGTACACTACAGTAACACTACAGTAACACTACAGTAACACTACAGTAACACTACAGTGCACTACAGTAACACTACAGTAACACTACAGTGCACTACAGTACACTACAGTACACTACAGTAACACTACAGTAACAAAACAACAGCACTACAGTAACACTACAGTAACAAAACAACAACACTACAGTACACTACAGTAACACTACAGTAACACCACAACAACACTACAGTACACTACAGTAACACTACAGTAACACCACAACAACACTACAGTAACACTACAGTAACAAAACAACAACACTACAGTACACTACAGTAACACTACAGTAACAAAACAACAACACTACAGTAACACTACAGTGCAATACAGTAACACTACAGTAACACTACAGTGCACTACAGTAACACTACAGTACACTACATTAACACTACAGTGCACTACAGTAACACTACAGAAACACTACAGTAACAAAACAACAACACTACAGTACACTACAGTAACACTACAGTAACAAAACAACAACACTACAGTAACACTACAGTGCACTACAGTAACACTACAGTAACACTACAGTGCACTACAGTAACACTACAGTACACTACAGTAACACTACAGTACACTACAGTAACACTACAGTGCACTACAGTAACACTACAGTGCACTACAGTAACACTACAGTACACTACAGTAACACTACAGTGCACTAGAGTAACACTACAGTAACACTACAGTACACTACAGTAACAAAACAACAACACTACAGTAACACTACAGTAACACTACAGTACACTACAGTAACACTACAGTACACTACAGTAACACTACAGTATACTACAGTAACACTACAGTAACACTACAGTAACACTACAGTACACTACAGTAACACTACAGTACACTACAGTAACACTACAGTGCACTACAGTAACACTACAGTAACACTACAGTAACACTACAGTATACTACAGTAACACTACCAGAACAATACAGTATACTACAGTAACACTACAGTACACTACAGTAACACTACAGTATACCACAGTAACACTACAGTAACACCACAGTATACTACAGTAACACTACAGTAACACCACAGTACACTACAGTAACACTAGAGTAACAAAACAACAACACTACAGTAACACCACAACAACACTACAGTAACAAAACAACAACACTACAGTACACTACAGTAACACTACAGTAGCACCACAGTAACACTACAGTAACACTACAGTACACTACAGTAACACTACAGTAACACTACAGTAACACTACAGTATACTACAGTAACACTGCCAGAACAATACAGTATACTACAGTAACACTACAGTACACTACAGTAACACTACAGTATACCACAGTAACACTACAGTAACACCACAGTATACTACAGTAACACTACAGTAACACTACAGTACACTACAGTAACACTAGAGTAACAAAACAACAACACTACAGTAACACCACAACAACACTACAGTAACACTACAGTAACACTACAGTACACTACAGTAACACTACAGTAGCACCACAGTAACACTACAGTAACACTACAGGAACACTACAGTATACTACAGTAACACTACAGCAACAATACAGTATACTACAGTAACACTACAGTAACACTACAGTACACTACAGTAACACTACAGTAACAAAACAACAACACTACAGTAACACCACAACAACACTACAGTAACACTACAGTAACACTACAGTACACTACAGTAACACTACAGTACACTACAGTAACACTACAGTAACACCACAACAACACTACAGTACACAACAGTAACACCACAACAACACTACAGTAACACTACAGTAACACTACAGTACACTACAGTAACACTAAAGTAGCAAAACAACAACACTACAGTACACAACAGTAACACCACAACAACACTACAGTAACACTACAGTACCACTACACTAAGAACCACAACAACACTAAATTAACAAAACAACAAAATTACAGTATACTACAGTAACACTACAGTAACACTACAGTACACTACAGTACACTACAGTAACACTACAGTAACACTACAGTACACTACAGTAACACTACAGTAACATTACAGTAACACTACAGTAACAAAACAACAACACTACAGTATACTACAGTAACACTACAGTGCACTACAGTACACTACAGTAACACTACAGTAACACTACAGTAACACTACAGTAACACTACAGTACACTACAGTAACACTACAGTAACACTACAGTAACAAAACAACAACACTACAGTATACTACAGTAACACTACAGTGCACTACAGTAACACTACAGTAACACTACAGTAACAAAACAACAACATTACAGTATACTTCAGTAACACTACAGTGCACTACAGTAACACTACAGTAACACTACAGTGCACTACAGTACACTACAGTAACACTACAGTACACTACAGTAACACTACAGTAACACTACAGGAACATTACAGTAACACCACAACAACACTACAGTAACACTACAGTAACACCACAACAACACTACAGTAACACTACAGTAACACTACAGTAACACTACAGTACACTGCAGTAACAAAACAACAACACTACAGTACACTACAGTAACACTACAGTATACCACAGTACACTACAGTAACACTACAGTAACACTACAGTAACAAAACAACAACACTACAGTACACTACAGTAACACTACAGTAACACTACAGTAACAAAACAACAACACTACAGTAACAAACAACAACACTACAGTACACTACAGTAACACTACATTAACACTACAGTGCACTACAGTAACACTACAGTAACACTACAGTACACTACAGTAACAAAACAACAACACTACAGTACACTACAGTACACTACAGTAACACTACAGTGCACTACAGTAACACTACAGAAACACTACAGTAACAAAACAACAACACTACAGTAACACTACAGTACACTACAGTTACACTACAGTGCAGTACAGTAACACTACAGTAACACTACAGTAACACTACAGTAACACTACAGTACACTACAGTAACACTACAGTACACTACAGTAACACTACAGTATACTACAGTAACACTACAGTGCACTACATTACACTACAGTAACACTACAGTACACTACAGTAACACTACAGTGCACTACAGTAACACTACAGTACACTACAGTAACAAAACAACAACACTAGAGTAACACTACATTAACACTACAGTGCACTACAGTAACACTACAGTAACACTACAGTAACACTACAGTACACTACAGTAACACTACAGTACACTACAGTAACACTACCAGAACAATACAGTATACTACAGTAACACTACAGTACACTACAGTAACACTACAGTATACCACAGTAACACTACAGTAACACCACAGTATACTACAGTAACACTACAGTAACACTACAGTACACTACAGTAACACTACAGTAACAAAACAACAACACTACAGTAACACCACAACACCACTACAGTAACACTACAGTAACAAAACAACAACACTACAGTACACTACCATAACACTACAGTAGCACCACAGTAACACTACAGTAACACTACAGTAACACTACAGTATACTACAGTAACACCACAACAATACAGTATACTACAGTAGCACTACAGTAACACTACAGTACACTACAGTAACACTACAGTAACAAAACAACAACACTACAGTAACACCACAACAACACTACAGTAACACCACAACAACACTACAGTAACACTACAGTAACAAAACAACAACACTACAGTACACTACAGTAACACTACAGTAACACCACAACAACACTACAGTAACACCACAACAACACTACAGTAACACTACAGTAACAAAACAACAACACTACAGTACACTACAGTAACACTACAGTACACTACAGTAACACTACAGTACACTACAGTAACACTACAGTAACACCACAACAACACTACAGTACACAACAGTAACACCACAACAACACTACAGTAACACTACAGTAACACTACAGTAACACCACAACAACACTACAGTAACACTACAGTAACACCACAACAACACTACAGTAACACGACAGTAACACTACAGTACACTACAGTAACACTAAAGTAGCAAAACAACAACACTACAGTACACAACAGTAACACCACAACAACACTACAGTAACACTACAGTAACACTACACTAACACCACAAAAACACTACAGTAACAAAACAACAACATTACAGTATACTACAGTAACACTACAGTAACACTACAGTACACTACAGTACACTACAGTAACACTACAGTAACACTACAGTACACTACAGTAACACTACAGTAACACTACAGTAACACTACAGTAACAAAACAACAACACTACAGTATACTACAGTAACACTACAGTGCACTACAGTACACTACAGTAACACTACAGTAACACTACAGTAACACTATAGTAACACTACAGTAACAAAACAACAACACTACAGTATACTACAGTAACACTACAGTGCACTACAGTAACACTACAGTAACACTACCGTAACAAAACAACAACATTACAGTATACTACAGTAACACTACAGTGCACTACAGTAACACTACAGTAACACTACAGTACACTACAGTACACTACAGTAAAACAACAGTACACTACAGTAACACTGCAGTAACACTACAGTAACAAAACAACAACACTACAGTATACTACAGTAACACTACAGTAACACTACAGTAACACTACAGTACACTACAGTAACACTACAGTACACTACAGTAACACTACAGTACACTACAGTAACACCACAACAACACTACAGTAACACTACAGTAACACCACAACAACACTACAGTAACACTACAGTAACACCACAACAACACTACAGTACACTACAGTAACACTACAGTACACTGCAGTAACAAAACAACAACACTACAGTACACTACAGTAGCACTACAGTATACCACAGTAACACTACAGTAAAACTACAGTAACAAAACAACAACACTACAGTACACTACAGTAACACTACAGTATACCACAGTATACTACGGTAACACTACAGTAACACTACAGTAACACCACAACAACACTACAGTACACTACAGTAACACTACAGTAACACCACAGTATACTACAGTAACACTACAGTAACACTACAGTAACACTACAGTATACTACAGTAACACTACCAGAACAATACAGTATACTACAGTAACACTACAGTACACTACAGTAACACTACAGTATACCACAGTAACACTACAGTAACACCACAGTATACTACAGTAACACTACAGTAACACTACAGTACACTACAGTAACACTAGAGTAACAAAACAACAACACTACAGTAACACCACAACAACACTACAGTAACACTACAGTAACACTACAGTACACTACAGTAACACTACAGTAGCACCACAGTAACACTACAGTAACACTACAGGAACACTACAGTATACTACAGTAACACTACAGCAACAATACAGTATACTACAGTAACACTACAGTAACACTACAGTACACTACAGTAACACTACAGTAACAAAACAACAACACTACAGTAACACCACAACAACACTACAGTAGCACTACAGTAACACTACAGTACACTACAGTAACACTACAGTACACTACAGTAACACTACAGTAACACCACAACAACACTACAGTACACAACAGTAACACCACAACAACACTACAGTAACACTACAGTAACACTACAGTACACTACAGTAACACTAAAGTAGCAAAACAACAACACTACAGTACACAACAGTAACACCACAACAACACTACAGTAACACTACAGTACCACTACACTAACACCACAACAACACTACAGTAACAAAACAACAACATTACAGTATACTACAGTAACACTACAGTAACACTACAGTACACTACAGTACACTACAGTAACACTACAGTAACACCACAGTACACTACAGTAACACTACAGTAACATTACAGTAACACTACAGTAACAAAACAACAACACTACAGTATACTACAGTGCACTACAGTACACTACAGTAACACTACAGTAACACTACAGTAACACTACAGTAACACTACAGTAACAAAACAACAACACTACAGTAACACTACAGTAACACTACAGTGCACTACAGTAACACTACAGTAACACTACAGTCACAAAACAACAACATTACAGTATACTTCAGTAACACTACAGTGCACTACAGTAACACTACAGTAACACTACAGTGCACTACAGTACACTACAGTAACACTACAGTACACTACAGTAACACTACAGTAAAACTACAGGAACACTACAGTAACACCACAAAAACACTACAGTAACACTACAGTAACACCACAACAACACTACAGTAACACTACAGTAACACTACAGTAACACTACAGTACACTGCAGTAACAAAACAACAACACTACAGTACACTACAGTAACACTACAGTATACCACAGTACACTACAGTAACACTACAGTAACACTACAGTAACAAAACAACAACACTACAGTACACTACAGTAACACTACAGTAACACTACAGTAACAAAACAACAACACTACAGTAACAAACAACAACACTACAGTACACTACAGTAACACTACATTAACACTACAGTGCACTACAGTAACACTACAGTAACACTACAGTACACTACAGTAACAAAACAACAACACTACAGTACACTACAGTACACTACAGTAACACTACAGTGCACTACAGTAACACTACAGAAACACTACAGTAACAAAACAACAACACTACAGTAACACTACAGTACACTACAGTTACACTACAGTGCAGTACAGTAACACTACAGTAACACTACAGTAACACTACAGTAACACTACAGTACACTACAGTAACACTACAGTATACTACAGTAACACTACAGTGCACTACAGTACACTACAGTAACACTACAGTACACTACAGTAACACTACAGTGCACTACAGTAACACTACAGTACACTACAGTAACAAAACAACAACACTAGAGTAACACTACATTAACACTACAGTGCACTACAGTAACACTACAGTAACACTACAGTAACACTACAGTACACTACAGTAACACTACAGTACACTACAGTAACACTACCAGAACAATACAGTATACTACAGTAACACTACAGTACACTACAGTAACACTACAGTATACCACAGTAACACTACAGTAACACCACAGTATACTACAGTAACACTACAGTAACACTACAGTAAACTACAGTAACACTACAGTAACAAAACAACAACAATACAGTAACACCACAACAACACTACAGTAACACTACAGTAACAAAACAACAACACTACAGTACACTACCATAACACTACAGTAGCACCACAGTAACACTACAGTAACACTACAGTAACACTACAGTATACTACAGTAACACCACAACAATACAGTATACTACAGTAGCACTACAGTAACACTACAGTACACTACAGTAACACTACAGTAACAAAACAACAACACTACAGTAACACCACAACAACACTACAGTAACACCACAACAACACTACAGTAACACTACAGTAACAAAACAACAACACTACAGTACACTACAGTAACACTACAGTAACACCACAACAACACTACAGTAACACCACAACAACACTACAGTAACACTACAGTAAAAAAAACAACAACACTACAGTACACTACAGTAACACTACAGTACACTACAGTAACACTACAGTACACTACAGTAACACTACAGTAACACCACAACAACACTACAGTAACACCACAACAACACTACAGTAACACTACAGTAACAAAACAACAACACTACAGTACACTACAGTAACACTACAGTAACACTACAGTACACTACAGTAACACCACAGTACACTACAGTAACACTACAGTATACCACAGTAACACTACAGTAACACCACAGTATACTACAGTAACACTACAGTACACTACAGTAACACTACAGTAACACTACAGTTACACTACAGTACACTACAGTAACACTACAGTAACAATACAGTACACTACCGAAACACTACAGTAACACCACAACAACACTACAGTAACACTACAGTAACACTACAGTAACAAAACAACAACACTACAGTACACTACAGTAACACTACAGTATACCAGAGTAACACTACAGTAACACTACAGTAACAAAACAACAACACTACAGTACACTACAGTAACACTACAGTAACACTACAGTACACTACAGTAACACTACAGTACACTGCAGTAACACTACAGTATACCACAGTAACACTACAGTAACACCACAGTATACTACAGTAACACTACAGTACACTACAGTAACACTACAGTAACACTACAGTACACTACAGTAACACTAAAGTAACAAAACAACAACACTACAGTAACACTACAGTAACACTACAGTAACAAAACAACAACACTACAGTAACACTACAGTAACACTACAGTACACTACAGTAACACTACAGTACACTACAGTAACACTACAGTAACACCACAACAACACTACAGTAACACTACAGTAACACCACAACAACACTACAGTAACACTACAGTAACACTACAGTAACACCACAACAACACTACAGTAACACTACAGTAACACCACAACAACACTACAGTAACACTACAGTAACACTACAGTACACTACAGTAACACTAAAGTAGCAAAACAACAACACTACAGTACACAACAGTAACACCACAACAACACTACAGTAACACTACAGTAACACTACAGTAACACCACAACAACACTACAGTAACACTCCAGTAACAAAACAACAACATTACAGTATACTACAGTAACACTACAGTAACACTACAGTACACTACAGTACACTACAGTAACACTACAGTAACACTACAGTACACTACAGTAACACTACAGTAACAAAACAACAACATTACAGTATACTACAGTAACACTACAGTAACAAAACAACCACACTACAGTATACTACAGTAACACTACAGTGCACTACAGTAACACTACAGTAACACTACAGTAACACTACAGTAACACTACAGTACACTACAGTAACACTACAGTAACAAAACAACAACATTACAGTATACTACAGTAACACTACAGTGCACTACAGTAACACTACAGTAACACTACAGTGCACTACATTACACTACAGTAACACTACAGTAACACTACAGTAACAAAACAACAACACTACAGTATACTACAGTAACACTACAGTAACACTACAGTAACACTACAGTACACTACAGTAACAAAACAACAACACTACGGTACACTACAGTACACTACAGTAACACTACAGTACACTACAGTAACACTACAGAAACACTACAGTAACAAAACAACAACACTACAGTAACACTACAGTACACTACAGTAACACTACAGTGCATTACAGTAACACTACAGTAACACTACAGTAACACTACAGTAACACTACAGTACACTACAGTAACACTACAGTACACTACAGTAACACTACAGTATACTACAGTAACACTACAGTGCACTACAGTACACTACAGTAACACTACAGTACACTACAGTAACACTACAGTGCACTACAGTAACACTACAGTACACTACAGTAACAAAACAACAACACTACAGTAACACTACATTAACACTACAGTGCACTACAGTAACACTACAGTACACTACAGTAACAAAACAACAACACTACAGTACACTACAGTACACTACAGTAACACTACAGTACACTACAGTAACACTACAGAAACACTACAGTAACAAAACAACAACACTAAAGTAACACTACAGTGCACTACAGTAACACTACAGTAAGACTACAGTGCACTACAGTAACACTACAGTACACTACAGTAACACTACAGTAACACTACAGTGCACTACAGTAACACTACAGTACACTACAGTAACAAAACAACAACACTACAGTAACACTACAGTACACTACAGTAACACTACAGTAACACTACAGTACACTACAGTAACACTACAGTAACACTACAGTAACACTACAGTAACACTACAGTACACTACAGTAACACTACAGTACACTACAGTAACACTACAGTATACTACAGTAACACTACCAGAACAATACAGTATACTACAGCAACACTACAGTAACACTACAGTATACCACAGTAACACTACAGTAACACCACAGTATACTACAGTAACACTACAGTAACAAAACAACAACACTACAGTAACACCACAACAACACTACAGTAACACTACAGTAACAAAACAACAATACTACAGTACACTACAGTAACACTACAGTAACAAAACAACAATACTACATTACACTACAGTAACACTACAGTAGCACCACAGTAACACTACAGTAACACTACAGTATACTACAGTAACACTACAGCAACAATACAGTATACTACAGTAACACTACAGTAACAAAACAACAACACTACAGTAACACCACAACAACACTACAGTAACACTACAGTAACACTACAGTAACACTACAGTAAGAAAACAACAACACTACAGTACACTACAGTAACACTACAGTAACACTACAGTACACTACAGTAACACTACAGTAACAATACAGTACACTACAGAAACACTACATTAACACCACAACAACACTACAGTAACACTAAAGTAGCAAAACAACAACACTACAGTAACACTACAGTAACACTACAGTAACACCACAACAACACTACAGTAACACTACAGTAACACCACAACAACACTACAGTAACACTACAGTGAAAAAAAAACATTACAGTATACTACAGTAACACTACAGTAACACTACAGTACACTACAGTACACTACAGTAACACTACAGTAACACTACAGTACACTACAGTAACACTACAGTAACACTACAGTAACAAAACAACAACACTACAGTATACTACAGTAACACTACAGTGCACTACAGTACACTACAGTAAAACTACAGTAACACTACAGTAACAAAACAACAACACTACAGTATACTACAGTAACACTACAGTGCACTACAGTAACACTACAGTAACACTACAGAAACACTACAGTAACACTACAGTAACAAAACAACAACATTACAGTATACTACAGTAACACTACAGTGCACTACATTAACACTACAGTAACACTACAGTGCACTACAGTACACTACAGTAACACTACAGTAACACTACAGTACACTACAGTACACTACAGTAACACTACAGTAACACTACAGTAACAAAACAACAACACTACAGTATACTACAGTAACACTACAGTGCACTACAGTAACACTACAGTACACTACAGTAACACTACAGTACACTACAGTAACACTACAGTACACTACAGTAACACCACAACAACACTACAGTAACACTACAGTAACACCACAACAACACTACAGTAACACTACAGTAACACTACAGTACACTACAGTAACAAAACAACAACACTACAGTAACACTACAGTAACACTACAGTAACAATACAGTACATACAGTAACACTACAGTAACAAAACAACAACACTACAGTACACTACAGTAACACTACAGTACACTACAGTAACACTACAGTAACACTACAGTGCACTAGAGTACACTACAGTAACACTACAGTAACACTACAGTAACACTACAGTAAGAAAACAACAACACTACAGTATACTACAGTAACACTACAGTGCACTACAGTAACACTACAGTAACACTACAGAAACACTACAGTAACACTACAGTAACAAAACAACAACATTACAGTATACTACAGTAACACTACAGTGCACTACAGTAACACTACAGTAACACTACAGTAACAAAACAACAACATTACAGTATACTACAGTAACACTACAGTGCACTACAGTAACACTACAGTAACACTACAGTACACTACAGTAACACTACAGTAACACTACAGTACACTACAGTACACTACAGTAACACTACAGTAACACTACAGTACACTACAGTAACACCACAACAACACTACAGTAACACTACAGTAACACCACAAGAACACTACAGTAACACTACAGTAACACTACAGTACACTACAGTAACAAAACAACAACACTACAGTAACACTACAGTAACACCACAACAACACTACAGTAACACCACAACAACACTACAGTAACACTACATTAACAATACAGTACACTACAGTAACACTACAGTAACAAAACAACAACACTACAGTACACTACAGTAACACTACAGTAACAAAACAACAACACTACAGTAACACTACAGTAACAAAACAACAACACTACAGTATACCACAGTAACACTACAGTAACACTACAGTAACAAAACACCAACACTACAGTACACTACAGTAACACTACAGTAATACTACAGTAACAAAACAACAACACTACAGTACACTACAGTAACACTACAGTAACAAAACAACAACACTACAGTACACTACAGTAACACTACAGTAACACCACAACAACACTACAGTACACTACAGTAACACTACAGTAACACTACAGTATACTACAGTAACAAAACAACAACACTACAGTACACTACAGTAACACTACAGTAACACTACAGTAACAAAACAACAACACTACAGTAACAAACAACAACACTACAGTACACTACAGTACACTACAGTAACACTACAGAAACACTACAGTAACAAAACAACAACACTACAGTGAACTACAGTACACTACAGTAACACTACAGTACACTACAGTAACACTACAGTGCACTACAGTAACACTACAGTACACTACAGTGCACTACAGTAACACTACAGTACACTACAGTAACAAAACAACAACACTACAGTACACTACAGTACACTACAATAACACTACAGTAACACTACAGAAACACTACAGTAACAAAACAACAACACTACAGTAACACTACAGTACACTACAGTAACACTACAGTGCACTACAGTAAGACTACAGTAACACTACAGTAACACTACAGTACACTACAGTAACACTACAGTACACTACAGTAACACTACAGTAACACTACAGTAACACTACAGTACACTACAGTAACACTACAGTACACTACAGTAACACTACAGTATACTACAGTAACACTACCAGAACAATACAGTATACTACAGCAACACTACAGTAACACTACAGTATACCACAGTAACACTACAGTAACACCACAGTATACTACAGTAACACTACAGTAACAAAACAACAACACTACAGTAACACCACAACAACACTACAGTAACACTACAGTAACAAAACAACAATACTACAGTACACTACAGTAACACTACAGTAACAAAACAACAATACTACATTACACTACAGTAACACTACAGTAGCACCACAGTAACACTACAGTAACACTACAGTATACTACAGTAACACTACAGCAACAATACAGTATACTACAGTAACACTACAGTAACAAAACAACAACACTACAGTAACACCACAACAACACTACAGTAACACTACAGTAACACTACAGTAACACTACAGTAAGAAAACAACAACACTACAGTACACTACAGTAACACTACAGTAACACTACAGTACACTACAGTAACACTACAGTAACAATACAGTACACTACAGAAACACTACATTAACACCACAACAACACTACAGTAACACTAAAGTAGCAAAACAACAACACTACAGTAACACTACAGTAACACTACAGTAACACCACAACAACACTACAGTAACACTACAGTAACACCACAACAACACTACAGTAACACTACAGTGAAAAAAAAACATTACAGTATACTACAGTAACACTACAGTAACACTACAGTACACTACAGTACACTACAGTAACACTACAGTAACACTACAGTACACTACAGTAACACTACAGTAACACTACAGTAACAAAACAACAACACTACAGTATACTACAGTAACACTACAGTGCACTACAGTACACTACAGTAACACTACAGTAACACTACAGTAACAAAACAACAACACTACAGTATACTACAGTAACACTACAGTGCACTACAGTAACACTACAGTAACACTACAGAAACACTACAGTAACACTACAGTAACAAAACAACAACATTACAGTATACTACAGTAACACTACAGTGCACTACATTAACACTACAGTAACACTACAGTGCACTACAGTACACTACAGTAACACTACAGTAACACTACAGTACACTACAGTACACTACAGTAACACTACAGTAACACTACAGTAACAAAACAACAACACTACAGTATACTACAGTAACACTACAGTGCACTACAGTAACACTACAGTACACTACAGTAACACTACAGTACACTACAGTAACACTACAGTACACTACAGTAACACCACAACAACACTACAGTAACACTACAGTAACACCACAACAACACTACAGTAACACTACAGTAACACTACAGTACACTACAGTAACACTACAGTACACTACAGTAACACCACAACAACACTACAGTAACACTACAGTAACACCACAACAACACTACAGTAACACTACAGTAACACTACAGTACACTACAGTAACAAAACAACAACACTACAGTAACACTACAGTAACACTACAGTAACAATACAGTACATACAGTAACACTACAGTAACAAAACAACAACACTACAGTACACTACAGTAACACTACAGTACACTACAGTAACACTACAGTAACACTACAGTGCACTAGAGTACACTACAGTAACACTACAGTAACACTACAGTAACACTACAGTAAGAAAACAACAACACTACAGTATACTACAGTAACACTACAGTGCACTACAGTAACACTACAGTAACACTACAGAAACACTACAGTAACACTACAGTAACAAAACAACAACATTACAGTATACTACAGTAACACTACAGTGCACTACAGTAACACTACAGTAACACTACAGTAACAAAACAACAACATTACAGTATACTACAGTAACACTACAGTGCACTACAGTAACACTACAGTAACACTACAGTACACTACAGTAACACTACAGTAACACTACAGTACACTACAGTACACTACAGTAACACTACAGTAACACTACAGTACACTACAGTAACACCACAACAACACTACAGTAACACTACAGTAACACCACAAGAACACTACAGTAACACTACAGTAACACTACAGTACACTACAGTAACAAAACAACAACACTACAGTAACACTACAGTAACACCACAACAACACTACAGTAACACCACAACAACACTACAGTAACACTACATTAACAATACAGTACACTACAGTAACACTACAGTAACAAAACAACAACACTACAGTACACTACAGTAACACTACAGTAACAAAACAACAACACTACAGTAACACTACAGTAACAAAACAACAACACTACAGTATACCACAGTAACACTACAGTAACACTACAGTAACAAAACACCAACACTACAGTACACTACAGTAACACTACAGTAATACTACAGTAACAAAACAACAACACTACAGTACACTACAGTAACACTACAGTAACAAAACAACAACACTACAGTACACTACAGTAACACTACAGTAACACCACAACAACACTACAGTACACTACATGTAACACTACAGTAACACTACAGTATACTACAGTAACAAAACAACAACACTACAGTACACTACAGTAACACTACAGTAACACTACAGTAACAAAACAACAACACTACAGTAACAAACAACAACACTACAGTACACTACAGTACACTACAGTAACACTACAGAAACACTACAGTAACAAAACAACAACACTACAGTGAACTACAGTACACTACAGTAACACTACAGTACACTACAGTAACACTACAGTGCACTACAGTAACACTACAGTACACTACAGTGCACTACAGTAACACTACAGTACACTACAGTAACAAAACAACAACACTACAGTACACTACAGTACACTACAATAACACTACAGTAACACTACAGTACACTACAGTAACAAAACAACAACACTACAGTAACACTACAGTACACTACAGTACACTACAGTACACTACAGTAACAAAACAACAACACTACAGTAACACTACAGTAACACAACAGAAACACTACAGTACACTACAGTAACAATACAGTACACTACAGTAACACTACAGTATACTACAGTAACACTACAGTGCACTACAGTAACACTACAGTACACTACAGTAACACTACAGTACACTACAGTAACACTACAGTATACTACAGTAACACTACAGCAACAATACAGTATACTACAGGAACACTACAGTACACTACAGTAACACTACAGTATACCACAGTAACACTACAGTAACACCACAGTATACTACAGTAACACTACAGTACACTACAGTAAAACTACAGTAACACTACAGTACACTACAGTAACACTACAGTAACAAAACAACAACACTACAGTAACACTACAGTAACACCACAACAACACTACAGTAACACTACAGTAACAAAACAACAACACTACAGTAACACTACAGTAACACTACAGTAACACCACAACAACACTACAGTAACACTACAGTAACACCACAACAACACTACAGTAACACTACAGTAACACTACAGTACACTACAGTACCACTAAAGTAGCAAAACAACAACACTACAGTACACAACAGTAACACCACAACAACACTACAGTAACACTACAGTAACACTACAGTAACACCACAACAACACTACAGTAACACTACAGTAACAAAACAACAACATTACAGTATACTACAGTAACACTACAGTAACACTACAGTACACTACAGTACACTACAGTAACACTACAGTAACACTACAGTACACTACAGTAACACTACAGTAACACTACAGTAACAAAACAACCACACTACAGTATACTACAGTAAGACTACAGTGCACTACAGTAACACTACAGTAACACTACAGTAACACTACAGTACCACTACAGTAACAAAACAACAACACTACAGTAACACTACAGTAACACTACAGTAACACTACAGTAACACTCCAGTAACAAAACAACAACATTACAGTATACTACAGTAACACTACAGTGCACTACAGTAACACTACAGTAACACTACAGTGCACTACAGTACACTACACTAACACTACAGTAACACTACAGTAACAAAACAACAACACTACAGTATACTACAGTAACACTACAGTAACACTACAGTAACACTACAGTACACTACAGTAACACTACAGTAACACTACAGTACACTACAGTAACAAAACAACAATACTACAGTACACTACAGTACACTACAGTAACACTACAGTACACTACAGTAACACTACAGTAACAAAACAACAACACTACAGTAACACTACAGTACACTACAGTAACACTACAGTGCATTACAGTAACACTACAGTAACACTACAGTAACACTAAAGTAACACTAAAGTACACTACAGTAACACTACAGTACACTACAGTAACACTACAGTATACTACAGTAACACTACAGTGCACTACATTACACTACAGTAACACTACAGTACACTACAGTAACACTACAGTGCACTACAGTAACACTACAGTACACTACAGTAACAAAACAACAACACTACAGTAACACTACATTAACACTACAGTGCACTACAGTAACACTACAGTAACACTACAGTACACTACAGTAACAAAACAACAACACTACAGTACACTACAGTACACTACAGTAACACTACAGTACACTACAGTAACACTACAGAAACACTACAGTAAAAAAACAACAACACTACAGTAACACTACAGTGCACTACAGTAACACTACAGTATACTACAGTAACACTACAGTAACACTACAGTACACTACAGTAACACTACAGTACACTACAGTACACTACAGTAACACTACAGTACACTACAGTAACACTACAGTATACTACAGTAACACTACAGTAACACTACAGTACACTACAGTAACACTACAGTACACTACAGTAACACTACAGTATACCAGAGTAACACTACAGTAACACCACAGTATACTACAGTAACACTACAGTAACACTACAGTACACTACAGTACACTACAGTAACAAAACAACAACACTACAGTACAATACAGTAACACTACAGTAACAAAACAACAACACTACATTACACTACAGTACCACTACAGTAGCACGACAGTAACACTACAGTAACACTACAGTATACTACAGTAACACTACAGCAACAATACAGTATACTACAGTAACACTACAGTAACAAAACAACAACACTACAGTAACACCACAACAACACTACAGTAACACTACAGTAACACTACAGTAACACTACAGTAACAAAACAACAACACTACAGTACACTACAGTAACACTACAGTAACACTACAGTAACACTACAGTACACTACAGTAACACTACAGTAACAATACAGTACACTACAGAAACACTACAGTAACACCACAACAACACTACAGTAACACTACAGTAACACTACAGTAACAAAACAACAACACTACAGTACACTACAGTAACACTACAGTATACCACAGTAACACTACAGTAACACTACAGTAACAAAACAACAACACTACAGTACACTACAGTAACACTACAGTAACACTACAGTACACTACAGTAACACTACAGCACACTACAGTAACACTACAGTATACCACAGTAACACTACAGTAACACCACAGTATACTACAGTAACACTACAGTACACTACAGTAACACTACAGTAACACGACAGTAACACTACAGTACACTACAGTAACACTACAGTAACAATACAGTACACTACAGAAACACTACAGTAACACCACAACAACACTACAGTAACACTACAGTAACACCACAACAACACTACAGTAACACTACAGTAACACTACAGTACACTACAGTAACAAAACAACAACACTACAGTAACACTACAGTAACACTACAGTAACAATACAGTACATACAGTAACACTACAGTAACAAAACAACAACACTACAGTACACTACAGTAACACTACAGTACACTACAGTAACACTACAGTAACACTACAGTGCACTAGAGTACACTACAGTAACACTACAGTAACACTACAGTAACACTACAGTAAGAAAACAA
>NC_074685.1:7652947-7750624 GCF_029448725.1 Salvelinus fontinalis
CAACACTACAGTATACTACAGTAACACTACAGTGCACTACAGTAACACTACAGTAACACTACAGAAACACTACAGTAACACTACAGTAACAAAACAACAACATTACAGTATACTACAGTAACACTACAGTGCACTACAGTAACACTACAGTAACACTACAGTAACAAAACAACAACATTACAGTATACTACAGTAACACTACAGTGCACTACAGTAACACTACAGTAACACTACAGTACACTACAGTAACACTACAGTAACACTACAGTACACTACAGTACACTACAGTAACACTACAGTAACACTACAGTACACTACAGTAACACCACAACAACACTACAGTAACACTACAGTAACACCACAAGAACACTACAGTAACACTACAGTAACACTACAGTACACTACAGTAACAAAACAACAACACTACAGTAACACTACAGTAACACCACAACAACACTACAGTAACACCACAACAACACTACAGTAACACTACATTAACAATACAGTACACTACAGTAACACTACAGTAACAAAACAACAACACTACAGTACACTACAGTAACACTACAGTAACAAAACAACAACACTACAGTAACACTACAGTAACAAAACAACAACACTACAGTATACCACAGTAACACTACAGTAACACTACAGTAACAAAACACCAACACTACAGTACACTACAGTAACACTACAGTAATACTACAGTAACAAAACAACAACACTACAGTACACTACAGTAACACTACAGTAACAAAACAACAACACTACAGTACACTACAGTAACACTACAGTAACACCACAACAACACTACAGTACACTACATGTAACACTACAGTAACACTACAGTATACTACAGTAACAAAACAACAACACTACAGTACACTACAGTAACACTACAGTAACACTACAGTAACAAAACAACAACACTACAGTAACAAACAACAACACTACAGTACACTACAGTACACTACAGTAACACTACAGAAACACTACAGTAACAAAACAACAACACTACAGTGAACTACAGTACACTACAGTAACACTACAGTACACTACAGTAACACTACAGTGCACTACAGTAACACTACAGTACACTACAGTGCACTACAGTAACACTACAGTACACTACAGTAACAAAACAACAACACTACAGTACACTACAGTACACTACAATAACACTACAGTAACACTACAGTACACTACAGTAACAAAACAACAACACTACAGTAACACTACAGTACACTACAGTACACTACAGTACACTACAGTAACAAAACAACAACACTACAGTAACACTACAGTAACACAACAGAAACACTACAGTACACTACAGTAACAATACAGTACACTACAGTAACACTACAGTATACTACAGTAACACTACAGTGCACTACAGTAACACTACAGTACACTACAGTAACACTACAGTACACTACAGTAACACTACAGTATACTACAGTAACACTACAGCAACAATACAGTATACTACAGGAACACTACAGTACACTACAGTAACACTACAGTATACCACAGTAACACTACAGTAACACCACAGTATACTACAGTAACACTACAGTACACTACAGTAAAACTACAGTAACACTACAGTACACTACAGTAACACTACAGTAACAAAACAACAACACTACAGTAACACTACAGTAACACCACAACAACACTACAGTAACACTACAGTAACAAAACAACAACACTACAGTAACACTACAGTAACACTACAGTAACACCACAACAACACTACAGTAACACTACAGTAACACCACAACAACACTACAGTAACACTACAGTAACACTACAGTACACTACAGTACCACTAAAGTAGCAAAACAACAACACTACAGTACACAACAGTAACACCACAACAACACTACAGTAACACTACAGTAACACTACAGTAACACCACAACAACACTACAGTAACACTACAGTAACAAAACAACAACATTACAGTATACTACAGTAACACTACAGTAACACTACAGTACACTACAGTACACTACAGTAACACTACAGTAACACTACAGTACACTACAGTAACACTACAGTAACACTACAGTAACAAAACAACCACACTACAGTATACTACAGTAAGACTACAGTGCACTACAGTAACACTACAGTAACACTACAGTAACACTACAGTACCACTACAGTAACAAAACAACAACACTACAGTAACACTACAGTAACACTACAGTAACACTACAGTAACACTCCAGTAACAAAACAACAACATTACAGTATACTACAGTAACACTACAGTGCACTACAGTAACACTACAGTAACACTACAGTGCACTACAGTACACTACACTAACACTACAGTAACACTACAGTAACAAAACAACAACACTACAGTATACTACAGTAACACTACAGTAACACTACAGTAACACTACAGTACACTACAGTAACACTACAGTAACACTACAGTACACTACAGTAACAAAACAACAATACTACAGTACACTACAGTACACTACAGTAACACTACAGTACACTACAGTAACACTACAGTAACAAAACAACAACACTACAGTAACACTACAGTACACTACAGTAACACTACAGTGCATTACAGTAACACTACAGTAACACTACAGTAACACTAAAGTAACACTAAAGTACACTACAGTAACACTACAGTACACTACAGTAACACTACAGTATACTACAGTAACACTACAGTGCACTACATTACACTACAGTAACACTACAGTACACTACAGTAACACTACAGTGCACTACAGTAACACTACAGTACACTACAGTAACAAAACAACAACACTACAGTAACACTACATTAACACTACAGTGCACTACAGTAACACTACAGTAACACTACAGTACACTACAGTAACAAAACAACAACACTACAGTACACTACAGTACACTACAGTAACACTACAGTACACTACAGTAACACTACAGAAACACTACAGTAAAAAAACAACAACACTACAGTAACACTACAGTGCACTACAGTAACACTACAGTATACTACAGTAACACTACAGTAACACTACAGTACACTACAGTAACACTACAGTACACTACAGTACACTACAGTAACACTACAGTACACTACAGTAACACTACAGTATACTACAGTAACACTACAGTAACACTACAGTACACTACAGTAACACTACAGTACACTACAGTAACACTACAGTATACCAGAGTAACACTACAGTAACACCACAGTATACTACAGTAACACTACAGTAACACTACAGTACACTACAGTACACTACAGTAACAAAACAACAACACTACAGTACAATACAGTAACACTACAGTAACAAAACAACAACACTACATTACACTACAGTACCACTACAGTAGCACGACAGTAACACTACAGTAACACTACAGTATACTACAGTAACACTACAGCAACAATACAGTATACTACAGTAACACTACAGTAACAAAACAACAACACTACAGTAACACCACAACAACACTACAGTAACACTACAGTAACACTACAGTAACACTACAGTAACAAAACAACAACACTACAGTACACTACAGTAACACTACAGTAACACTACAGTAACACTACAGTACACTACAGTAACACTACAGTAACAATACAGTACACTACAGAAACACTACAGTAACACCACAACAACACTACAGTAACACTACAGTAACACTACAGTAACAAAACAACAACACTACAGTACACTACAGTAACACTACAGTATACCACAGTAACACTACAGTAACACTACAGTAACAAAACAACAACACTACAGTACACTACAGTAACACTACAGTAACACTACAGTACACTACAGTAACACTACAGCACACTACAGTAACACTACAGTATACCACAGTAACACTACAGTAACACCACAGTATACTACAGTAACACTACAGTACACTACAGTAACACTACAGTAACACGACAGTAACACTACAGTACACTACAGTAACACTACAGTAACAATACAGTACACTACAGAAACACTACAGTAACACCACAACAACACTACAGTAACACTACAGTAACACTACAGTAACAAAACAACAACACTACAGTACACTACAGTAACACTACAGTATACCACAGTAACACTACAGTAACACTACAGTAACAAAACAACAACACTACAGTACACTACTGTAACACTACAGTAACACTACAGTACACTACAGTAACACTACAGTACACTACAGTAACACTACAGTATACCACAGTAACACTACAGTAACACCACAGTATACTACAGTAACACTACAGTACACTACAGTAACACTACAGTAACACTACAGTACACTACAGTAACACTACAGTAACAAAACAACAACACTACAGTAACACTACAGTAACACTACAGTACCAAAACAACAACACTACAGTAACACTACAGTAACACCACAACAACACTATAGTAACACTACAGTAACAAAACAACAACACTACAGTACACTACAGTAACACTACAGTACACTACAGTAACACTACAGTACACTACAGTAACACTACAGTAACACCACAACAACACTACAGTACACAACAGTAACACCACAACAACACTACAGTAACACTACAGTAACACTACAGTAACACCACAACAACACTACAGTAACACTACAGTAACAAAACAACAACACTACAGTACACTACTGTAACACTACAGTAACACTACAGTACACTACAGTAACACTACAGTACACTACAGTAACACTACAGTATACCACAGTAACACTACAGTAACACCACAGTATACTACAGTAACACTACAGTACACTACAGTAACACTACAGTAACACTACAGTACACTACAGTAACACTACAGTAACAAAACAACAACACTACAGTAACACTACAGTAACACTACAGTACCAAAACAACAACACTACAGTAACACTACAGTAACACCACAACAACACTATAGTAACACTACAGTAACAAAACAACAACACTACAGTACACTACAGTAACACTACAGTACACTACAGTAACACTACAGTACACTACAGTAACACTACAGTAACACCACAACAACACTACAGTACACAACAGTAACACCACAACAACACTACAGTAACACTACAGTAACACTACAGTAACACCACAACAACACTACAGTAACACTACAGTAACAAAACAACAACATTACAGTATACTACAGTAACACTACAGTAACACTACAGTACACTACAGTATACTACATTAACACTACAGTAACACTACAGTACACTACAGTAACACTACAGTAACACTACAGTAACAAAACAACCACACTACAGTATACTACAGTAAGACTACAGTGCACTACAGTAACACTACAGTAACACTACAGTAACACTACAGTACCACTACAGTAACAAAACAACAACACTACAGTAACACTACAGTAACACTACAGTAACACTACAGTAACACTCCAGTAACAAAACAACAACATTACAGTATACTACAGTAACACTACAGTGCACTACAGTAACACTACAGTAACACTACAGTGCACTACAGTAGACTACACTAACACTACAGTAACACTACAGTAACAAAACAACAACACTACAGTATACTACAGTAACACTACAGTAACACTACAGTAACACTACAGTACACTACAGTAACACTACAGTAACACTACAGTACACTACAGTAACAAAACAACAATACTACAGTACACTACAGTACACTACAGTAACACTACAGTACACTACAGTAACACTACAGAAACACTACAGTAACAAAACAACAACACTACAGTAACACTACAGTACACTACAGTAACACTACAGTGCATTACAGTAACACTACAGTAACACTACAGTAACACTACAGTAACACTACAGTAACACGACAGTAACACTACAGTACACTACAGTAACACTACAGTAACAATACAGTACACTACAGAAACACTACAGTAACACCACAACAACACTACAGTAACACTACAGTAACACTACAGTAACAAAACAACAACACTACAGTACACTACAGTAACACTACAGTATACCACAGTAACACTACAGTAACACTACAGTAACAAAACAACAACACTACAGTACACTACTGTAACACTACAGTAACACTACAGTACACTACAGTAACACTACAGTACACCACAGTAACACTACAGTATACCACAGTAACACTACAGTAACACCACAGTATACTACAGTAACACTACAGTACACTACAGTAACACTACAGTAACACTACAGTACACTACAGTAACACTACAGTAACAAAACAACAACACTACAGTAACACTACAGTAACACTACAGTACCAAAACAACAACACTACAGTAACACTACAGTAACACCACAACAACACTATAGTAACACTACAGTAACAAAACAACAACACTACAGTACACTACAGTAACACTACAGTACACTACAGTAACACTACAGTACACTACAGTAACACTACAGTAACACCACAACAACACTACAGTACACAACAGTAACACCACAACAACACTACAGTAACACTACAGTAACACTACAGTAACACCACAACAACACTACAGTAACACTACAGTAACAAAACAACAACACTACAGTACACTACTGTAACACTACAGTAACACTACAGTACACTACAGTAACACTACAGTACACTACAGTAACACTACAGTATACCACAGTAACACTACAGTAACACCACAGTATACTACAGTAACACTACAGTACACTACAGTAACACTACAGTAACACTACAGTACACTACAGTAACACTACAGTAACAAAACAACAACACTACAGTAACACTACAGTAACACTACAGTACCAAAACAACAACACTACAGTAACACTACAGTAACACCACAACAACACTATAGTAACACTACAGTAACAAAACAACAACACTACAGTACACTACAGTAACACTACAGTACACTACAGTAACACTACAGTACACTACAGTAACACTACAGTAACACCACAACAACACTACAGTACACAACAGTAACACCACAACAACACTACAGTAACACTACAGTAACACTACAGTAACACCACAACAACACTACAGTAACACTACAGTAACAAAACAACAACATTACAGTATACTACAGTAACACTACAGTAACACTACAGTACACTACAGTACACTACAGTAACACTACAGTAACACTACAGTACACTACAGTAACACTACAGTAACACTACAGTAACAAAACAACCACACTACAGTATACTACAGTAAGACTACAGTGCACTACAGTAACACTACAGTAACACTACAGTAACACTACAGTACCACTACAGTAACAAAACAACAACACTACAGTAACACTACAGTAACACTACAGTAACACTACAGTAACACTCCAGTAACAAAACAACAACATTACAGTATACTACAGTAACACTACAGTGCACTACAGTAACACTACAGTAACACTACAGTGCACTACAGTAGACTACACTAACACTACAGTAACACTACAGTAACAAAACAACAACACTACAGTATACTACAGTAACACTACAGTAACACTACAGTAACACTACAGTACACTACAGTAACACTACAGTAACACTACAGTACACTACAGTAACAAAACAACAATACTACAGTACACTACAGTACACTACAGTAACACTACAGTACACTACAGTAACACTACAGAAACACTACAGTAACAAAACAACAACACTACAGTAACACTACAGTACACTACAGTAACACTACAGTGCATTACAGTAACACTACAGTAACACTACAGTAACACTACAGTAACACTACAGTACACTACAGTAACACTACAGTACACTACAGTAACACTACAGTATACTACAGTAACACTACAGTGCACTACATTACACTACAGTAACACTACAGTACACTACAGTAACACTACAGTGCACTACAGTAACACTACAGTACACTACAGTAACAAAACAACAACACTACAGTAACACTACATTAACACTACAGTGCACTACAGTAACACTACAGTAACACTACAGTACACTACAGTAACAAAACAACAACACTACAGTACACTACAGTACACTACAGTAACACTACAGTACACTACAGTAACACTACAGAAACACTACAGTAAAAAAACAACAACACTACAGTAACACTACAGTGCACTACAGTAACACTACAGTAAGACTACAGTGCACTACAGTAACACTACAGTACACTTCAGTAACACTACAGTAACACTACAGTGCACTACAGTAACACTACAGTACACTACAGTAACAAAACAACAACACTACAGTAACACTACAGTAACACTACAGTAACACTACAGTACACTACAGTAACACTACAGTACACTACAGTAACACTACAGTATACTACAGTAACACTACAGTAACACTACAGTACACTACAGTAACACTACAGTACACTACAGTAACACTACAGTATACCAGAGTAACACTACAGTAACACCACAGTATACTACAGTAAACCTACAGTAACACTACAGTACACTACAGTACACTACAGTAACAAAACAACAACACTACAGTACAATACAGTAACACTACAGTAACAAAACAACAACACTACATTACACTACAGTAACACTACAGTAGCACGACAGTAACACTACAGTATCACTACAGTAACACTACAGTATACTACAGTAACACTACAGCAACAATACAGTATACTACAGTAACACTACAGTAACAAAACAACAACACTACAGTAACACCACAACAACACTACAGTAACACTACAGTAACACTACAGTAACACTACAGTAACAAAACAACAACACTACAGTACACTACAGTAACACTACAGTAACACTACAGTAACACTACAGTACACTACAGTAACACTACAGTAACAATACAGTACACTACAGAAACACTACAGTAACACCACAACAACACTACAGTAACACTACAGTAACACTACAGTAAC
Source organism: Salvelinus fontinalis (assembly GCF_029448725.1). Classification (NCBI taxonomy): domain Eukaryota; kingdom Metazoa; phylum Chordata; class Actinopteri; order Salmoniformes; family Salmonidae; genus Salvelinus; species Salvelinus fontinalis. The sequence continues at coordinate 7,661,862 of NC_074685.1, forward strand.
AAAACAACAACACTACAGTACACTACAGTAACACTACAGTATACCACAGTAACACTACAGTAACACTACAGTAACAAAACAACAACACTACAGTACACTACAGTAACACTACAGTAACACTACAGTACACTACAGTAACACTACAGCACACTACAGTAACACTACAGTATACCACAGTAACACTACAGTAACACCACAGTATACTACAGTAACACTACAGTACACTACAGTAACACTACAGTAACACGACAGTAACACTACAGTACACTACAGTAACACTACAGTAACAATACAGTACACTACAGAAACACTACAGTAACACCACAACAACACTACAGTAACACTACAGTAACACTACAGTAACAAAACAACAACACTACAGTACACTACAGTAACACTACAGTATACCACAGTAACACTACAGTAACACTACAGTAACAAAACAACAACACTACAGTACACTACTGTAACACTACAGTAACACTACAGTACACTACAGTAACACTACAGTACACTACAGTAACACTACAGTATACCACAGTAACACTACAGTAACACCACAGTATACTACAGTAACACTACAGTACACTACAGTAACACTACAGTAACACTACAGTACACTACAGTAACACTACAGTAACAAAACAACAACACTACAGTAACACTACAGTAACACTACAGTACCAAAACAACAACACTACAGTAACACTACAGTAACACCACAACAACACTATAGTAACACTACAGTAACAAAACAACAACACTACAGTACACTACAGTAACACTACAGTACACTACAGTAACACTACAGTACACTACAGTAACACTACAGTAACACCACAACAACACTACAGTACACAACAGTAACACCACAACAACACTACAGTAACACTACAGTAACACTACAGTAACACCACAACAACACTACAGTAACACTACAGTAACACCACAACAACACTACAGTAACACTACAGTAACACTACAGTACACAACAGTAACACCACAACAACACTACAGTAACACTACAGTAACACTACAGTAACACCACAACAACACTACAGTAACACTACAGTAACAAAACAACAACATTACAGTATACTACAGTAACACTACAGTAACACTACAGTACACTACAGTACACTACAGTAACACTACAGTAACACTACAGTACACTACAGTAACACTACAGTAACAAAACAACCACACTACAGTATACTACAGTAACACTACAGTGCACTACAGTAACACTACAGTAACACTACAGTAACACTACAGTAACACTACAGTACACTACAGTAACACTACAGTAACACTACAGTAACAAAACAACAACATTACAGTACACTACAGTAACACTACAGTACACTCCAGTAGCACTACAGTATACTACAGTAACACTACAGTAACACTACAGTACACTACAGTAACACTACAGTAACACTACAGTATACTACAGTAACACTACAGTACACTACAGTAACACTACAGTAACACTACAGTATACCACAGTAACACTACAGTAACACCACAGTATACTACAGTAACACTACAGTACACTACAGTAACACTACAGTAACACTACAGTACACTACAGTAACACTACAGTAACAAAACAACAACACTACAGTAACACTACAGTAACACTACAGTAACAAAACAACAACACTACAGTAACACTACAGTAACACCACAACAACACTATAGTAACACTACAGTAACAAAACAACAACACTACAGTACACTAAAGTAACACTACAGTACACTACAGTAACACTACAGTACACTACAGTAACACTACAGTAACACCACAACAACACTACAGTACACAACAGTAACACCACAACAACACTACAGTAACACTACAGTAACACTACAGTAACACCACAACAACACTACAGTAACACTACAGTAACACCACAACAACACTACAGTAACACTACAGTAACACTACAGTACACTACAGTAACACTAAAGTAGCAAAACAACAACACTACACTACACAACAGTAACACCACAACAACACTACAGTAACACTACAGTAACACTACAGTAACACCACAACAACACTACAGTAACACTACAGTAACAAAACAACAACATTACAGTATACTACAGTAACACTACAGTAACACTACAGTACACTACAGTACACTACAGTAACACTACAGTAACACTACAGTACACTACAGTAACACTACAGTAACAAAACAACCACACTACAGTATACTACAGTAACACTACAGTGCACTACAGTAACACTACAGTAACACTACAGTAACACTACAGTAACACTACAGTACACTACAGTAACACTACAGTAACACTACAGTAACAGAACAACAACATTACAGTACACTACAGTAACACTACAGTACACTACAGTAACACTACAGTATACTACAGTAACACTACAGTAACACTACAGTACACTACAGTAACACTACAGTACACTACAGTAACACTACAGTATACTACAGTAACACTACAGTACACTACAGTAACACTACAGTAACACTACAGTACACTACAGTAACACTACAGTAGCAATACAGTACACTACAGAAACACTACAGTAACACCACAACAACACTACAGTAACACTACAGTAACACTACAGTAACAAAACAACAACACTACAGTACACTACAGTAACACTACAGTAACACTACAGTATACCAGAGTAACACTACAGTAACACCACAGTATACTACAGTAACACTACAGTACACTACAGTAACACTACAGTATACTACAGTAACACTACAGTACACTACAGTAACACTACAGTAACACTACAGTACACTACAGTAACACTACAGTAGCAATACAGTACACTACAGAAACACTACAGTAACACCACAACAACACTACAGTACACTACAGTAACACTACAGTAACAAAACAACAACACTACAGTAACACCACAACAACACTACAGTAACACTACAGTAACAAAACAACAACACTACAGTACACTACAGTAACACTAGAGTAACAAAACAACAACACTACATTACACTACAGTAACACTACAGTAGCACGACAGTAACACCACAGTAACACTATAGTAACACTACAGTATACTACAGTAACACTACAGCAACAATACAGTATACTACAGTAACACTACAGTAACAAAACAACAACACTACAGTAACACCACAACAACACTAAAGTAACACTACAGTAACACTACAGTAACACTACAGTAACAAAACAACAACACTACAGTACACTACAGTAACACTACAGTAACACTACAGTAACACTACAGTACACTACAGTAACACTACAGTAACAATACAGTACACTACAGAAACACTACAGTAACACCACAACAACACTACAGTAACACTACAGTAACACTACAGTAACAAAACAACAACACTACAGTACACTACAGTAACACTACAGTATACCACAGTAACACTACAGTAACACTACAGTAACAAAACAACAACACTACAGTACACTACAGTAACACTACAGTAACACTACAGTACACTACAGTAACACCACAGTACACTACAGTAACACTACAGTATACCACAGTAACACTACAGTAACACCACAGTATACTACAGTAACACTACAGTACACTACAGTAACACTACAGTAACACTACAGTAACACTACAGTACACTACAGTAACACTACAGTAACAATACAGTACACTACCGAAACACTACAGTAACACCACAACAACACTACAGTAACACTACAGTAACACTACAGTAACAAAACAACAACACTACAGTACACTACAGTAACACTACAGTATACCAGAGTAACACTACAGTAACACTACAGTAACAAAACAACAACACTACAGTACACTACAGTAACACTACAGTAACACTACAGTACACTACAGTAACACTACAGTACACTACAGTAACACTACAGTATACCACAGTAACACTACAGTAACACCACAGTATACTACAGTAACACTACAGTACACTACAGTAACACTACAGTAACACTACAGTACACTACAGTAACACTAAAGTAACAAAACAACAACACTACAGTAACACTACAGTAACACTACAGTAACAAAACAACAACACTACAGTAACACTACAGTAACACTACAGTACACTACAGTAACACTACAGTACACTACAGTAACACTACAGTAACACCACAACAACACTACAGTAACACTACAGTAACACCACAACAACACTACAGTAACACTACAGTAACACTACAGTAACACCACAACAACACTACAGTAACACTACAGTAACACCACAACAACACTACAGTAACACTACAGTAACACTACAGTACACTACAGTAACACTAAAGTAGCAAAACAACAACACTACAGTACACAACAGTAACACCACAACAACACTACAGTAACACTACAGTAACACTACAGTAACACCACAACAACACTACAGTAACACTACAGTAACAAAACAACAACATTACAGTATACTACAGTAACACTACAGTAACACTACAGTACACTACAGTACACTACAGTAACACTACAGTAACACTACAGTACACTACAGTAACACTACAGTAACAAAACAACAACATTACAGTATACTACAGTAACACTACAGTAACAAAACAACCACACTACAGTATACTACAGTAACACTACAGTGCACTACAGTAACACTACAGTAACACTACAGTAACACTACAGTAACACTACAGTACACTACAGTAACACTACAGTAACAAAACAACAACATTACAGTATACTACAGTAACACTACAGTGCACTACAGTAACACTACAGTAACACTACAGTGCACTACATTACACTACAGTAACACTACAGTAACACTACAGTAACAAAACAACAACACTACAGTATACTACAGTAACACTACAGTAACACTACAGTAACACTACAGTACACTACAGTAACACTACAGTAACACTACAGTACACTACAGTAACAAAACAACAACACTACGGTACACTACAGTACACTACAGTAACACTACAGTACACTACAGTAACACTACAGAAACACTACAGTAACAAAACAACAACACTACAGTAACACTACAGTACACTACAGTAACACTACAGTGCATTACAGTAACACTACAGTAACACTACAGTAACACTACAGTAACACTACAGTACACTACACTAACACTACAGTACACTACAGTAACACTACAGTATACTACAGTAACACTACAGTGCACTACAGTACACTACAGTAACACTACAGTACACTACAGTAACACTACAGTGCACTACAGTAACACTACAGTACACTACAGTAACAAAACAACAACACTACAGTAACACTACATTAACACTACAGTGCACTACAGTAACACTACAGTACACTACAGTAACAAAACAACAACACTACAGTACACTACAGGAACACTACAGTACACTACAGTAACACTACAGAAACACTACAGTAACAAAACAACAACACTACAGTAACACTACAGTGCACTACAGTAACACTACAGTAAGACTACAGTGCACTACAGTAACACTACAGTACACTACAGTAACACTACAGTAACACTACAGTGCACTACAGTAACACTACAGTACACTACAGTAACAAAACAACAACACTACAGTAACACTACAGTACACTACAGTAACACTACAGTAACACTACAGTACACTACAGTAACACTACAGTATACTACAGTAACACTACAGTAACACTACAGTACACTACAGTAACACTACAGTACACTACAGTAACACTACAGTATACTACAGTAACACTACAGTACACTACAGTAACAAAACAACAACACTACAGTACACTACAGTACACTACAGTAACACTACAGTACACTACAGTAACACTACAGAAACACTACAGTAACAAAACAACAACACTACAGTAACACTACAGTACACTACAGTAACACTACAGTGCACTACAGTAACACTACAGTAACACTACAGTACACTACAGTAACACTACAGTACACTACAGTAACACTACAGTATACTACAGTAACACTACAGTGAACTACAGTACACTACAGTAACACTACAGTACACTACAGTAACACTACAGTGCACTACAGTAACACTACAGTACACTACAGTGCACTACAGTAACACTACAGTAACACTACAGTACACTACAGTAACAAAACAACAACACTACAGTACACTACAGTACACTACAGTAACACTACAGAAACACTACAGTAACAAAACAACAACACTACAGTAACACTACAGTACACTACAGTAACACTACAGTGCACTACAGTAAGACTACAGTAACACTACAGTAACACTACAGTACACTACAGTAACACTACAGTACACTACAGTAACACTACAGTATACTACAGTAACACTACAGTGCACTACAGTACACTACAGTAACACTACAGTACACTACAGTAACACTACAGTGCACTACAGTAACACTACAGTACACTACAGTAACAAAACAACAACACTACAGTAACACTACAGTACACTACAGTACACTACAGTACACTACAGTACACTACAGTAACAAAACAACAACACTACAGTAACACTACAGTAACACAACAGAAACACTACAGTACACTACAGTAACACTACAGTGCACTACAGTAACACTACAGTACACTACAGTAACACTACAGTACACTACAGTAACACTACAGTATACTACAGTAACACTACAGCAACAATACAGTATACTACAGGAACACTACAGTACACTACAGTAACACTACAGTATACCACAGTAACACTACAGTAACACCACAGTATACTACAGTAACACTACAGTACACTACAGTAACACTACAGTAACACTACAGTACACTACAGTAACACTACAGTAACAAAACAACAACACTACAGTAACACTACAGTAACACCACAACAACACTACAGTAACACTACAGTAACAAAACAACAACACTACAGTAACACTACAGTAACAAAACAACAACACTACAGTACACTACAGTAACACTACAGTAACACTACAGTATCACTACAGTACACTACAGTAACACTACAGTAACACTACAGTAGCACTACAGTAACACTACAGTAACACTACAGTAGCACTACAGTAACACTACAGTAACAATACAGTACACTACAGTAACACTACAGTACACTACATTAACAAAACAACAACACTACAGTAACACTACAGTAACACCAAAACAACACTACAGTAACACTACAGTAACACTACAGTAAGACTACAGTAACACTACAGTACACTACAGTAACACTACAGTAACAATACAGTACACTACAGTAACACTACAGTAACAATACAGTGCACTACAGTAACACTACAGTAACACTACAGAAACACTACAGTAACACTACAGTAACAATACAGTAACAATACAGTACACTACAGTAACACTACAGTACACTACATTAACAAAACAACAACACTACAGTAACACTACAGTATACCACAGTAACACTACAGTACACTACAGTACACTACAGTAACACTACAGTATACCACAGTAACACTACAGTACACCACAGTAACACTACAGTATACCACAGTAACACTACAGTAACACCACCGTATACTACAGTAACACTACAGTATACTACAGTACACTACAGAAAAACTACAGTATACCACAGTAACACTACAGTAACACCACAGTATACTACAGTAACACTACAGTACACTACAGTAACACTACAGTATACCACAGTACACTACAGTACACTACAACAACACTACAGTACACTACAGTAACACTACAGTATACTGCAGTACACTACAGTAACACTACAGTAACACTACAGTATACCACAGTAACACTACAGTATACTACAGTACACTACAGTAAAACTACAGTATACCACAGTAACACTACAGTATACTACAGTACACTACAGTAAAACTACAGTATACCACAGTAACACTACAGTACACTACAGTAACACTACAGTATACCACAGTAACACTACAGTAACACCACAGTATACTACAGTAACACTACAGTATACTACAGTACACTACAGAAACACTACAGTATACCACAGTATACTACAGTAACACTACAGTACACTACAGTAACACTACAGTATACTACAGTACACGACAGAAACACTACAGTATACCACAGTAACACTACAGTACACTACAGAAACACTACAGTATACCACAGTAACACTACAGTACACTACAGTAACACTACAGTATACCACAGTAACACTACAGTAACACTACAGTAAACTACAGTAACACTACAGTACACTACAGTAACACTACAGTATACCACAGTAACACTACAGCAACACCACAGTATACTACATTAACACTACAGTACACTACAGTAACACTACAGTACACTACAGTAACACTACAGTAACACTACAGTACGCTACAGTAACACTACAGTAACACCACAACAACACTACAGTAACAAAACAACAACACTACAGTAACACTACAGTACACTACAGTGACACAACAGTAACAATACAATAACACTACAATACACTACAGTAACACAAAAGCACACTACAGTAACATTACAGTAACACCACAACAATACTACAGTACACTACAGTAACAACACAACAACACTACACTACACTACAGCACACTACAGTAACATTACAGTACCCTACATCACACTACAGTAACTCTACAATAACACTACAACACACTGCAGTAACACTACAGAAAGACTACAATACACTACAGCACACTACAGTAACACTATAGTAACACTACAGCACACTACAGTAACACAACAGCACACTACAGCAAACTACAGCACACTACAGTACACTACAGCACATTACAGCATACTACAGTAACATCTCAGAACACTACAGTATACTACAGTAACACTACAGCACACCACTGTAACAACACAGTACAACTACAGTATACTACAGTAACACTACAGTAACACTACAGTAGCACTACAGTACACTACAGTAACACTACATTAACACTACAGTGCACTACAGTAACACTACAGTAACACTACAGTACACTACAGTAACAAAACAACAACACTACAGTACACTACAGTACACTACAGTAACACTACAGTACACTACAGTAACACTACAGAAACACTACAGTAACAAAACAACAACACTACAGTAACACTACAGTACACTACAGTAACACTACAGTGCACTACAGTAACACTACAGTAACACTACAGTACACTACAGTAACACTACAGTACACTACAGTAACACTACAGTATACTACAGTAACACTACAGTGAACTACAGTACACTACAGTAACACTACAGTACACTACAGTAACACTACAGTGCACTACAGTAACACTACAGTACACTACAGTGCACTACAGTAACACTACAGTAACACTACAGTACACTACAGTAACAAAACAACAACACTACAGTACACTACAGTACACTACAGTAACACTACAGTAACACTACAGAAACACTACAGTAACAAAACAACAACACTACAGTAACACTACAGTACACTACAGTAACACTACAGTGCACTACAGTAAAACTACAGTAACACTACAGTAACACTACAGTACACTACAGTAACACTACAGTACACTACAGTAACACTACAGTATACTACAGTAACACTACAGTGCACTACAGTACACTACAGTAACACTACAGTACACTACAGTAACACTACAGTGCACTACAGTAACACTACAGTACACTACAGTAACAAAACAACAACACTACAGTAACACTACAGTACACTACAGTACACTACAGTACACTACAGTAACAAAACAACAACACTACAGTAACACTACAGTAACACAACAGAAACACTACAGTACACTACAGTAACACTACAGTACACTACAGTAACACTACAGTACACTACAGTAACACTACAGTATACTACAGTAACACTACAGTGCACTACAGTAACACTACAGTACACTACAGTAACACTACAGTACACTACAGTAACAATACAGTACACTACAGTAACACTACAGTATACTACAGTAACACTACAGTGCACTACAGTAACACTACAGTACACTACAGTAACACTACAGTACACTACAGTAACACTACAGTATACTACAGTAACACTACAGCAACAATACAGTATACTACAGGAACACTACAGTACACTACAGTAACACTACAGTATACCACAGTAACACTACAGTAACACCACAGTATACTACAGTAACACTACAGTACACTACAGTAACACTACAGTAACACTACAGTACACTACAGTAACACTACAGTAACAAAACAACAACACTACAGTAACACTACAGTAACACCACAACAACACTACAGTAACACTACAGTAACAAAACAACAACACTACAGTAACACTACAGTAACAAAACAACAACACTACAGTACACTACAGTAACACTACAGTAACACTACAGTATCACTACAGTATCACTACAGTACACTACAGTAACACTACAGTAGCACTACAGTAACACTACAGTAACACTACAGTAGCACTACAGTAACACTACAGTAACAATACAGTACACTACAGTAACACTACAGTACACTACATTAACAAAACAACAACACTACAGTAACACTACAGTAACACCAAAACAACACTACAGTAACACTACAGTAACACTACAGTAACACTACAGTATCACTACAGTACACTACAGTAACACTACAGTACACTACAGTAACACTACAGTAACAATACAGTACACTACAGTAACACTACAGTAACAATACAGTGCACTACAGTAACACTACAGTAACACTACAGAAACACTACAGTAACACTACAGTAACAATACAGTAACAATACAGTACACTACAGTAACACTACAGTACACTACATTAACAAAACAACAACACTACAGTAACACTACAGTATACCACAGTAACACTACAGTATACTACAGTACACTACAGTAACACTACAGTATACCACAGTAACACTACAGTACACCACAGTAACACTACAGTATACCACAGTAACACTACAGTAACACCACAGTAACACCACAACAACACTACAGTAACACTACAAGAACACTACAGTAACACTACAGTAACACTACAGTACACTACAGTAACAAAACAACAACACTACAGTAACACTACAGTAACACCACAACAACACTACAGTAACACCACAACAACACTACAGTAACACTACATTAACAATACAGTACACTACAGTAACACTACAGTAACAAAACAACAACACTACAGTACACTACAGTAACACTACAGTAACAAAACAACAACACTACAGTAACACTACAGTAACAAAACAACAACACTACAGTATACCACAGTAACACTACAGTAACACTACAGTAACAAAACACCAACACTACAGTACACTACAGTAACACTACAGTAATACTACAGTAACAAAACAACAACACTACAGTACACTACAGTAACACTACAGTAACAAAACAACAACACTACAGTACACTACAGTAACACTACAGTAACACCACAACAACACTACAGTACACTACAGTAACACTACAGTAACACTACAGTATACTACAGTAACAAAACAACAACACTACAGTACACTACAGTAACACTACAGTAACAGTACAGTAACAAAACAACAACACTACAGTAACAAACAACAACACTACAGTACACTACAGTAACACTACATTAACACTACAGTGCACTACAGTAACACTACAGTAACACTACAGTACACTACAGTAACAAAACAACAACACTACAGTACACTACAGTACACTACAGTAACACTACAGTACACTACAGTAACACTACAGAAACACTACAGTAACAAAACAACAACACTACAGTAACACTACAGTACACTACAGTAACACTACAGCGCACTACAGTAACACTACAGTAACACTACAGTACACTACAGTAACACTACAGTATACTACAGTAACACTACAGTGAACTACAGTACACTACGGTAACACTACAGTACACTACAGTAACACTACAGTGCACTACAGTAACACTACAGTACACTACAGTGCACTACAGTAACACTACAGTAACACTACAGTACACTACAGTAACAAAACAACAACACTACAGTACACTACAGTACACTACAGTAACACTACAGTAACACTACAGAAACACTACAGTAACAAAACAACAACACTACAGTAACACTACAGTACACTACAGTAACACTACAGTGCACTACAGTAACACTACAGTAACACTACAGTAACACTACAGTACACTACAGTAACACTACAGTACACTACAGTAACACTACAGTATACTACAGTAACACTACAGTGCACTACAGTACACTACAGTAACACTACAGTACACTACAGTAACACTACAGTGCACTACAGTAACACTACAGTACACTACAGTAACAAAACAACAACACTACAGTAACACTACAGTACACTACAGTACACTACAGTACACTACAGTAACAAAACAACAACACTACAGTAACACTACAGTAACAAAACAGAAACACTACAGTACACTACAGTAACAATACAGTACACTACAGTAACACTACAGTATACTACAGTAACACTACAGTGCACTACAGTAACACTACAGTACACTACAGTAACACTACAGTACACTACAGTAACACTACAGTATACTACAGTAACACTACAGCAACAATACAGTATACTACAGGAACACTACAGTACACTACAGTAACACTACAGTATACCACAGTAACACTACAGTAACACCACAGTATACTACAGTAACACTACAGTACACTACAGTAACACTACAGTAACACTACAGTACACTACAGTAACACTACAGTAACAAAACAACAACACTACAGTAACACTACAGTAACACCACAACAACACTACAGTAACACTACAGTAACAAAACAACAACACTACAGTAACACTACAGTAACAAAACAACAACACTACAGTACACTACAGTAACACTACAGTAACACTACAGTACACTACATTAACAAAACAACAACACTACAGTAACACTACAGTAACACCAAAACAACACTACAGTAACACTACAGTAACACTACAGTAACACTACATTAACACTACAGTGCACTACAGTAACACTACAGTAACACTACAGTACACTACAGTAACAAAACAACAACACTACAGTACACTACAGTACACTACAGTAACACTACAGTACACTACAGTAACACTACAGAAACACTACAGTAACAAAACAACAACACTACAGTAACACTACAGTACACTACAGTAACACTACAGTGCACTACAGTAACACTACAGTAACACTACAGTACACCACAGTAACACTACAGTACACTACAGTAACACTACAGTATACTACAGTAACACTACAGTGAACTACAGTACACTACAGTAACACTACAGTACACTACAGTAACACTACAGTGCACTACAGTAACACTACAGTACACTACAGTGCACTACAGTAACACTACAGTAACACTACAGTACACTACAGTAACAAAACAACAACACTACAGTACACTACAGTACACTACAGTAACACTACAGTAACACTACAGAAACACTACAGTAACAAAACAACAACACTACAGTAACACTACAGTACACTACAGTAACACTACAGTGCACTACAGTAAAACTACAGTAACACTACAGTAACACTACAGTACACTACAGTAACACTACAGTACACTACAGTAACACTACAGTATACTACAGTAACACTACAGTGCACTACAGTACACTACAGTAACACTACAGTACACTACAGTAACACTACAGTGCACTACAGTAACACTACAGTACACTACAGTAACAAAACAACAACACTACAGTAACACTACAGTACACTACAGTACACTACAGTACACTACAGTAACAAAACAACAACACTACAGTAACACTACAGTAACACAACAGAAACACTACAGTACACTACAGTAACAATACAGTACACTACAGTAACACTACAGTACACTACAGTAACACTACAGTATACTACAGTAACACTACAGTGCACTACAGTAACACTACAGTACACTACAGTAACACTACAGTACACTACAGTAACAATACAGTACACTACAGTAACACTACAGTATACTACAGTAACACTACAGTGCACTACAGTAACACTACAGTACACTACAGTAACACTACAGTACACTACAGTAACACTACAGTATACTACAGTAACACTACAGCAACAATACAGTATACTACAGGAACACTACAGTACACTACAGTAACACTACAGTATACCACAGTAACACTACAGTAACACCACAGTATACTACAGTAACACTACAGTACACTACAGTAACACTACAGTAACACTACAGTACACTACAGTAACACTACAGTAACAAAACAACAACACTACAGTAACACTACAGTAACACCACAACAACACTACAGTAACACTACAGTAACAAAACAACAACACTACAGTAACACTACAGTAACAAAACAACAACACTACAGTACACTACAGTAACACTACAGTAACACTACAGTATCACTACAGTAACACTACAGTAACACTACAGTAACACTACAGTAACACTACAGTAACACTACAGTGCACTACAGTAACACTACAGTACACTACAGTGCACTACAGTAACACTACAGTAACACTACAGTACACTACAGTAACAAAACAACAACACTACAGTACACTACAGTACACTACAGTAACACTACAGTAACACTACAGAAACACTACAGTAACAAAACAACAACACTACAGTAACACTACAGTACACTACAGTAACACTACAGTGCACTACAGTAACACTACAGTAACACTACAGTAACACTACAGTCCACTACAGTAACACTACAGTACACTACAGTAACACTACAGTATACTACAGTAACACTACAGTGCACTACAGTACACTACAGTAACACTACAGTACACTACAGTAACACTACAGTGCACTACAGTAACACTACAGTACACTACAGTAACAAAACAACAACACTACAGTAACACTACAGTACACTACAGTACACTACTGTACACTACAGTAACAAAACAACAACACTACAGTAACACTACAGTAACACAACAGAAACACTACAGTACACTACAGTAACAATACAGTACACTACAGTAACACTACAGTATACTACAGTAACACTACAGTGCACTACAGTAACACTACAGTACACTACAGTAACACTACAGTACACTACAGTAACACTACAGTATACTACAGTAACACTACAGCAACAATACAGTATACTACAGGAACACTACAGTACACTACAGTAACACTACAGTATACCACAGTAACACTACAGTAACACCACAGTATACTACAGTAACACTACAGTACACTACAGTAACACTACAGTAACACTACAGTACACTACAGTAACACTACAGTAACAAAACAACAACACTACAGTAACACTACAGTAACACCACAACAACACTACAGTAACACTACAGTAACAAAACAACAACACTACAGTAACACTACAGTAACAAAACAACAACACTACAGTACACTACAGTAACACTACAGTAACACTACAGTACACTACATTAACAAAACAACAACACTACAGTAACACTACAGTAACACCAAAACAACACTACAGTAACACTACAGTAACACTACAGTAACACTACATTAACACTACAGTGCACTACAGTAACACTACAGTAACACTACAGTACACTACAGTAACAAAACAACAACACTACAGTACACTACAGTACACTACAGTAACACTACAGTACACTACAGTAACACTACAGAAACACTACAGTAACAAAACAACAACACTACAGTAACACTACAGTACACTACAGTAACACTACAGTGCACTACAGTAACACTACAGTAACACTACAGTACACTACAGTAACACTACAGTACACTACAGTAACACTACAGTATACTACAGTAACACTACAGTGAACTACAGTACACTACAGTAACACTACAGTACACTACAGTAACACTACAGTGCACTACAGTAACACTACAGTACACTACAGTGCACTACAGTAACACTACAGTAACACTACAGTACACTACAGTAACAAAACAACAACACTACAGTACACTACAGTACACTACAGTAACACTACAGTAACACTACAGAAACACTACAGTAACAAAACAACAACACTACAGTAACACTACAGTACACTACAGTAACACTACAGTGCACTACAGTAAAACTACAGTAACACTACAGTAACACTACAGTACACTACAGTAACACTACAGTACACTACAGTAACACTACAGTATACTACAGTAACACTACAGTGCACTACAGTACACTACAGTAACACTACAGTACACTACAGTAACACTACAGTGCACTACAGTAACACTACAGTACACTACAGTAACAAAACAACAACACTACAGTAACACTACAGTACACTACAGTACACTACAGTACACTACAGTAACAAAACAACAACACTACAGTAACACTACAGTAACACAACAGAAACACTACAGTACACTACAGTAACAATACAGTACACTACAGTAACACTACAGTACACTACAGTAACACTACAGTATACTACAGTAACACTACAGTGCACTACAGTAACACTACAGTACACTACAGTAGCACTACAGTACACTACAGTAACAATACAGTACACTACAGTAACACTACAGTATACTACAGTAACACTACAGTGCACTACAGTAACACTACAGTACACTACAGTAACACTACAGTACACTACAGTAACACTACAGTATACTACAGTAACACTACAGCAACAATACAGTATACTACAGGAACACTACAGTACACTACAGTAACACTACAGTATACCACAGTAACACTACAGTAACACCACAGTATACTACAGTAACACTACAGTACACTACAGTAACACTACAGTAACACTACAGTACACTACAGTAACACTACAGTAACAAAACAACAACACTACAGTAACACTACAGTAACACCACAACAACACTACAGTAACACTACAGTAACAAAACAACAACACTACAGTAACACTACAGTAACAAAACAACAACACTACAGTACACTACAGTAACACTACAGTAACACTACAGTATCACTACAGTACACTACAGTAACACTACAGTAACACTACAGTAGCACTACAGTAACACTACAGTAACACTACAGTAGCACTACAGTAACACTACAGTAACAATACAGTACACTACAGTAACACTACAGTACACTACATTAACAAAACAACAACACTACAGTAACACTACAGTAACACCAAAACAACACTACAGTAACACTACAGTAACACTACAGTAAGACTACAGTAACACTACAGTACACTACAGTAACACTACAGTAACAATACAGTACACTACAGTAACACTACAGTAACAATACAGTGCACTACAGTAACACTACAATAACACTACAGAAACACTACAGTAACACTACAGTAACAATACAGTAACAATACAGTACACTACAGTAACACTACAGTAACACTACAGTAACACTACAGTACACTACATTAACAAAACAACAACACTACAGTAACACTACAGTATACCACAGTAACACTACAGTATACTACAGTACACTACAGTAACACTACAGTATACCACAGGAACACTACAGTACACTACAGTAACACTACAGTATACCACAGTAACACTACAGTAACACCACAGTATACTACAGTAACACTACAGTACACTACAGTAACACTACAGTAACACTACAGTACACTACAGTAACACTACAGTAACAAAACAACAACACTACAGTAACACTACAGTAACACCACAACAACACTACAGTAACACTACAGTAACAAAACAACAACACTACAGTAACACTACAGTAACAAAACAACAACACTACAGTACACTACAGTAACACTACAGTAACACTACAGTACACTACATTAACAAAACAACAACACTACAGTAACACTACAGTAACACCAAAACAACACTACAGTAACACTACAGTAACACTACAGTAACACTACATTAACACTACAGTGCACTACAGTAACACTACAGTAACACTACAGTACACTACAGTAACAAAACAACAACACTACAGTACACTACAGTACACTACAGTAACACTACAGTACACTACAGTAACACTACAGAAACACGACAGTAACAAAACAACAACACTACAGTAACACTACAGTACACTACAGTAACACTACAGTGCACTACAGTAACACTACAGTAACACTACAGTACACTTCAGTAACACTACAGTACACTACAGTAACACTACAGTATACTACAGTAACACTACAGTGAACTACAGTACACTACAGTAACACTACAGTACACTACAGTAACACTACAGTGCACTACAGTAACACTACAGTACACTACAGTGCACTACAGTAACACTACAGTAACACTACAGTACACTACAGTAACAAAACAACAACACTACAGTACACTACAGTACACTACAGTAACACTACAGTAACACTACAGAAACACTACAGTAACAAAACAACAACACTACAGTAACACTACAGTACACTACAGTAACACTACAGTGCACTACAGTAAAACTACAGTAACACTACAGTAACACTACAGTACACTACAGTAACACTACAGTACACTACAGTAACACTACAGTATACTACAGTAACACTACAGTGCACTACAGTACACTACAGTAACACTACAGTACACTACAGTAACACTACAGTGCACTACAGTAACACTACAGTACACTACAGTAACAAAACAACAACACTACAGTAACACTACAGTACACTACAGTACACTACAGTACACTACAGTAACAAAACAACAACACTACAGTAACACTACAGTAACACAACAGAAACACTACAGTACACTACAGTAACAATACAGTACACTACAGTAACACTACAGTACACTACAGTAACACTACAGTATACTACAGTAACACTACAGTGCACTACAGTAACACTACAGTACACTACAGTAACACTACAGTACACTACAGTAACAATACAGTACACTACAGTAACACTACAGTATACTACAGTAACACTACAGTGCACTACAGTAACACTACAGTACACTACAGTAACACTACAGTACACTACAGTAACACTACAGTATACTACAGTAACACTACAGCAACAATACAGTATACTACAGGAACACTACAGTACACTACAGTAACACTACAGTATACCACAGTAACACTACAGTAACACCACAGTATACTACAGTAACACTACAGTACACTACAGTAACACTACAGTAACACTACAGTACACTACAGTAACACTACAGTAACAAAACAACAACACTACAGTAACACTACAGTAACACCACAACAACACTACAGTAACACTACAGTAACAAAACAACAACACTACAGTAACACTACAGTAACAAAACAACAACACTACAGTACACTACAGTAACACTACAGTAACACTACAGTATCACTACAGTACACTACAGTAACACTACAGTAACACTACAGTAGCACTACAGTAACACTACAGTAACACTACAGTAGCACTACAGTAACACTACAGTAACAATACAGTACACTACAGTAACACTACAGTACACTACATTAACAAAATAACAACACTACAGTAACACTACAGTAACACCAAAACAACACTACAGTAACACTACAGTAACACTACAGTAAGACTACAGTAACACTACAGTACACTACAGTAACACTACAGTAACAATACAGTACACTACAGTAACACTACAGTAACAATACAGTGCACTACAGTAACACTACAGTAACACTACAGAAACACTACAGTAACACTACAGTAACAATACAGTAACAATACAGTACACTACAGTAACACTACAGTAACACTACAGTACACTACATTAACAAAACAACAACACTACAGTAACACTACAGTATACCACAGTAACACTACAGTATACTACAGTACACTACAGTAACACTACAGTATACCACAGTAACACTACAGTACACCACAGTAACACTACAGTATACCACAGTAACACTACAGTAACACCACAGTAACACCACAACAACACTACAGTAACACTACAAGAACACTACAGTAACACTACAGTAACACTACAGTACACTACAGTAACAAAACAACAACACTACAGTAACACTACAGTAACACCACAACAACACTACAGTAACACCACAACAACACTACAGTAACACTACATTAACAATACAGTACACTACAGTAACACTACAGTATACCACAGGAACACTACAGTACACTACAGTAACACTACAGTATACCACAGTAACACTACAGTAACACCACAGTATACTACAGTAACACTACAGTACACTACAGTAACACTACAGTAACACTACAGTACACTACAGTAACACTACAGTAACAAAACAACAACACTACAGTAACACTACAGTAACACCACAACAACACTACAGTAACACTACAGTAACAAAACAACAACACTACAGTAACACTACAGTAACAAAACAACAACACTACAGTACACTACAGTAACACTACAGTAACACTACAGTACACTACATTAACAAAACAACAACACTACAGTAACACTACAGTAACACCAAAACAACACTACAGTAACACTACAGTAACACTACAGTACACTACAGTAACAAAACAACAACACTACAGTACACTACAGTACACTACAGTAACACTACAGTACACTACAGTAACACTACAGAAACACGACAGTAACAAAACAACAACACTACAGTAACACTACAGTACACTACAGTAACACTACAGTGCACTACAGTAACACTACAGTAACACTACAGTACACTTCAGTAACACTACAGTACACTACAGTAACACTACAGTATACTACAGTAACACTACAGTGAACAACAGTACACTACAGTAACACTACAGTACACTACAGTAACACTACAGTGCACTACAGTAACACTACAGTACACTACAGTGCACTACAGTAACACTACAGTAACACTACAGTACACTACAGTAACAAAACAACAACACTACAGTACACTACAGTACACTACAGTAACACTACAGTAACACTACAGAAACACTACAGTAACAAAACAACAACACTACAGTAACACTACAGTACACTACAGTAACACTACAGTGCACTACAGTAAAACTACAGTAACACTACAGTAACACTACAGTACACTACAGTAACACTACAGTACACTACAGTAACACTACAGTATACTACAGTAACACTACAGTGCACTACAGTACACTACAGTAACACTACAGTACACTACAGTAACACTACAGTGCACTACAGTAACACTACAGTACACTACAGTAACAAAACAACAACACTACAGTAACACTACAGTACACTACAGTACACTACAGTACACTACAGTAACAAAACAACAACACTACAGTAACACTACAGTAACACAACAGAAACACTACAGTACACTACAGTAACAATACAGTACACTACAGTAACACTACAGTACACTACAGTAACACTACAGTATACTACAGTAACACTACAGTGCACTACAGTAACACTACAGTACACTACAGTAACACTACAGTACACTACAGTAACAATACAGTACACTACAGTAACACTACAGTATACTACAGTAACACTACAGTGCACTACAGTAACACTACAGTACACTACAGTAACACTACAGTACACTACAGTAACACTACAGTATACTACAGTAACACTACAGCAACAATACAGTATACTACAGGAACACTACAGTACACTACAGTAACACTACAGTATACCACAGTAACACTACAGTAACACCACAGTATACTACAGTAACACTACAGTACACTACAGTAACACTACAGTAACACTACAGTACACTACAGTAACACTACAGTAACAAAACAACAACACTACAGTAACACTACAGTAACACCACAACAACACTACAGTAACACTACAGTAACAAAACAACAACACTACAGTAACACTACAGTAACAAAACAACAACACTACAGTACACTACAGTAACACTACAGTAACACTACAGTATCACTACAGTACACTACAGTAACACTACAGTAACACTACAGTAGCACTACAGTAACACTACAGTAACACTACAGTAGCACTACAGTAACACTACAGTAACAATACAGTACACTACAGTAACACTACAGTACACTACATTAACAAAATAACAACACTACAGTAACACTACAGTAACACCAAAACAACACTACAGTAACACTACAGTAACACTACAGTAAGACTACAGTAACACTACAGTACACTACAGTAACACTACAGTAACAATACAGTACACTACAGTAACACTACAGTAACAATACAGTGCACTACAGTAACACTACAGTAACACTACAGAAACACTACAGTAACACTACAGTAACAATACAGTAACAATACAGTACACTACAGTAACACTACAGTAACACTACAGTACACTACATTAACAAAACAACAACACTACAGTAACACTACAGTATACCACAGTAACACTACAGTATACTACAGTACACTACAGTAACACTACAGTATACCACAGTAACACTACAGTACACCACAGTAACACTACAGTATACCACAGTAACACTACAGTAACACCACAGTAACACCACAACAACACTACAGTAACACTACAAGAACACTACAGTAACACTACAGTAACACTACAGTACACTACAGTAACAAAACAACAACACTACAGTAACACTACAGTAACACCACAACAACACTACAGTAACACCACAACAACACTACAGTAACACTACATTAACAATACAGTACACTACAGTAACACTACAGTAACAAAACAACAACACTACAGTACACTACAGTAACACTACAGTAACAAAACAACAACACTACAGTAACACTACAGTAACAAAACAACAACACTACAGTAAACCACAGTAACACTACAGTAACACTACAGTAACAAAACACCAACACTACAGTACACTTCAGTAACACTACAGTAATACTACAGTAACAAAACAACAACACTACAGTACACTACAGTAACACTACAGTAACAAAACAACAACACTACAGTACACTACAGTAACACTACAGTAACACCACAACAACACTACAGTACACTACAGTAACACTACAGTAACACTACAGTATACTACAGTAACAAAACAACAACACTACAGTACACTACAGTAACACTACAGTAACAGTACAGTAACAAAACAACAACACTACAGTAACAAACAACAACACTACAGTACACTACAGTAACACTACATTAACACTACAGTGCACTACAGTAACACTACAGTAACACTACAGTACACTACAGTAACAAAACAACAACACTACAGTACACTACAGTACACTACAGTAACACTACAGTAACACTACAGAAACACTACAGTAACAAAACAACAACACTACAGTAACACTACAGTACACTACAGTAACACTACAGTGCACTACAGTAACACTACAGTAACACTACAGTAACACTACAGTACACTACAGTAACACTACAGTACACTACAGTAACACTACAGTATACTACAGTAACACTACAGTGCACTACAGTACACTACAGTAACACTACAGTACACTACAGTAACACTACAGTGCACTACAGTAACACTACAGTACACTACAGTAACAAAACAACAACACTACAGTAACACTACAGTACACTACAGTACACTACAGTACACTACAGTAACAAAACAACAACACTACAGTAACACTACAGTAACACAACAGAAACACTACAGTACACTACAGTAACAATACAGTACACTACAGTAACACTACAGTATACTACAGTAACACTACAGTGCACTACAGTAACACTACAGTACACTACAGTAACACTACAGTACACTACAGTAACACTACAGTATACTACAGTAACACTACAGCAACAATACAGTATACTACAGGAACACTACAGTACACTACAGTAACACTACAGTATACCACAGTAACACTACAGTAACACCACAGTATACTACAGTAACACTACAGTACACTACAGTAACACTACAGTAACACTACAGTACACTACAGTAACACTACAGTAACAAAACAACAACACTACAGTAACACTACAGTAACACCACAACAACACTACAGTAACACTACAGTAACAAAACAACAACACCACAGTAACACTACAGTAACAAAACAACAACACTACAGTACACTACAGTAACACTACAGTAACACTACAGTACACTACATTAACAAAACAACAACACTACAGTAACACTACAGTAACACCAAAACAACACTACAGTAACACTACAGTAACACTACAGTAACACTACAGTAACACTACAGTACACTACAGTAACACTACAGTAACAATACAGTACACTACAGTAACACTACAGTAACAGTACAGTGCACTACAGTAACACTACAGTAACACTACAGAAACACTACAGTAACACTACAGTAACAATACAGTAACACTACAGTACACTACAGTAACACTACAGTACACTACATTAACAAAACAACAACACTACAGTAACACTACAGTATACCACAGTAACACTACAGTACACCACAGTAACACTACAGTATACCACAGTAACACTACAGTAACACCACAGTATACTACAGTAACACTACAGTATACTACAGTACACTACAGAAAAACTACAGTATACCACAGTAACACTACAGTAACACCACAGTATACTACAGTAACACTACAGTACACTACAGTAACACTACAGTATACCACAGTACACTACAGAAACACTACAGTATACCACAGTAACACTACAGTACACTACAGTAACACTACAGTATACCACAGTAACACTACAGTAACACTACAGTAAACTACAGTAACACTACAGTACACTACAGTAACACTACAGTATACCACAGTAACACTAAAGTAATACCACAGTATACTACAGTAACACTACAGTACACTACAGTAACACTACAGTACACTACAGTACCACTACAGTAACACTACAGTACACTACAGTAACACTACAGTAACACTACAGTAACACTACAGTACACTACAGTAACACTACAGTAACACTACAGTACACTACAGTACACTACAGTAACACTACAGTAACACTACAGTACACTACAGTAACACCACAACAACACTACAGTAACACTACAGTAACACCACAAGAACACTACAGTAACACTACAGTAACACTACAGTACACTACAGTAACAAAACAACAACACTACAGTAACACTACAGTAACACCACAACAACACTACAGTAACACCACAACAACACTACAGTAACACTACATTAACAATACAGTACACTACAGTAACACTACAGTAACAAAACAACAACACTACAGTACACTACAGTAACACTACAGTAACAAAACAACAACACTACAGTAACACTACAGTAACAAAACAACAACACTACAGTATACCACAGTACCACTACAGTAACACTACATTAACAAAACACCAACACTACAGTATACTACAGTAACACTACAGTAATACTACAGTAACAAAACAACAACACTACAGTACACTACAGTAACACTACAGTAACAAAACAACAACACTACAGTACACTACAGTAACACTACAGTAACACCACAACAACACTACAGTACACTACAGTAACACTACAGTAACACTACAGTATACTACAGTAACAAAACAACAACACTACAGTACACTACAGTAACACTACAGTAACAGTACAGTAACAAAACAACAACACTACAGTAACAAACAACAACACTACAGTACACTACAGTAACACTACATTAACACTACAGTGCACTACAGTAACACTACAGTAACACTACAGTACACTACAGTAACAAAACAACAACACTACAGTACACTACAGTACACTACAGTAACACTACAGTACACTACAGTAACACTACAGAAACACTACAGTAACAAAACAACAACACTACAGTAACACTACAGTACACTACAGTAACACTACAGCGCACTACAGTAACACTACAGTAACACTACAGTACACTACAGTAACACTACAGTACACTACAGTAACACTACAGTATACTACAGTAACACTACAGTGAACTACAGTACACTACAGTAACACTACAGTACACTACAGTAACACTACAGTGCACTACAGTAACACTACAGTACACTACAGTGCACTACAGTAACACTACAGTAACACTACAGTACACTACAGTAACAAAACAACAACACTACAGTACACTACAGTACACTACAGTAACACTACAGTAACACTACAGAAACACTACAGTAACAAAACAACAACACTACAGTAACACTACAGTAACACTACAGTGCACTACAGTAACACTACAGTAACACTACAGTAACACTACAGTACACTACAGTAACACTACAGTACACTACAGTAACACTACAGTATACTACAGTAACACTACAGTGCACTACAGTACACTACAGTAACACTACAGTACACTACAGTAACACTACAGTGCACTACAGTAACACTACAGTACACTACAGTAACAAAACAACAACACTACAGTAACACTACAGTACACTACAGTACACTACAGTACACTACAGTAACAAAACAACAACACTACAGTAACACTACAGTAACACAACAGAAACACTACAGTACACTACAGTAACAATACAGTACACTACAGTAACACTACAGTATACTACAGTAACACTACAGTGCACTACAGTAACACTACAGTACACTACAGTAACACTACAGTACACTACAGTAACACTACAGTATACTACAGTAACACTACAGTGCACTACAGTAACACTACAGTACACTACAGTAACACTACAGTACACTACAGTAACACTACAGTATACTACAGTAACACTACAGCAACAATACAGTATACTACAGGAACACTACAGTACACTACAGTAACACTACAGTATACCACAGTAACACTACAGTAACACCACAGTATACTACAGTAACACTACAGTACACTACAGTAACACTACAGTAACACTACAGTACACTACAGTAACACTACAGTAACAAAACAACAACACTACAGTAACACTACAGTAACACCACAACAACACTACAGTAACACTACAGTAACAAAACAACAACACTACAGTAACACTACAGTAACAAAACAACAACACTACAGTAACACTACAGTACACTACAGTAACACTACAGCGCACTACAGTAACACTACAGTAACACTACAGTACACTACAGTAACACTACAGTACACTACAGTAACACTACAGTAACACTACAGTACACTACAGTAACACTACAGTAACAATACAGTACACTACAGTAACACTACAGTAACAATACAGTGCACTACAGTAACACTACAGTAACACTACAGAAACACTACAGTAACACTACAGTAACAATACAGTAACAATACAGTACACTACAGTAACACTACAGTACACTACATTAACAAAACAACAACACTACAGTAACACTACAGTATACCACAGTAACACTACAGTACACTACAGTAACACTACAGTATACCACAGTAACACTACAGTACACCACAGTAACACTACAGTATACCACAGTAACACTACAGTAACACCACAGTATACTACAGTAACACTACAGTATACTACAGTATACTACAGAAAAACTACAGTATACCACAGTAACACTACAGTAACACCACAGTATACTACAGTAACACTACAGTACACTACAGTAACACTACAGTATACCACAGTACACTACAGAAACACTACAGTATACCACAGTAACACTACAGTACACTACAGAAACACTACAGTATACCACAGTAACACTACAGTACACTACAGTAACACTACAGTATACCACAGTAACACTACAGTAACACTACAGTAAACTACAGTAACACTACAGTACACTACAGTAACACTACAGTATACCACAGTAACACTAAAGTAATACCACAGTATACTACAGTAACACTACAGTACACTACAGTAACACTACAGTACACTACAGTACCACAACAGTAACACTACAGTACACTACAGTAACACTACAGTAACACTACAGTAACACTGCAGTAACACTACAGTAACACCACAACAACACTACAGTAACACTACAGTAACAAAACAACAACACTACAGTAACACTACAGTACACTACAGTAACACTACAGTACACTACAGTAACACTACAGTAACACCACAACAACACTACAGTACACTACAGTAACACTACAGTATACTACAGTACACTACAGTAACACTACAGTAACACTACAGTATACCACAGTAACACTACAGTATACTACAGTACACTACAGTAAAACTACAGTATACCACAGTAACACTACAGTATACTACAGTACACTACAGTAAAACTACAGTATACCACAGTAACACTACAGTACACTACAGTAACACTACAGTATACCACAGTAACACTACAGTAACACCACAGTATACTACAGTAACACTACAGTATACTACAGTACACTACAGAAACACTACAGTATACCACAGTATACTACAGTAACACTACAGTACACTACAGTAACACTACAGTATACTACAGTACACGACAGAAACACTACAGTATACCACAGTAACACTACAGTACACTACAGAAACACTACAGTATACCACAGTAACACTACAGTACACTACAGTAACACTACATTATACCACAGTAACACTACAGTAACACTACAGTAAACTACAGTAACACTACAGTACACTACAGTAACACTACAGTATACCACAGTAACACTACAGCAACACCACAGTATACTACATTAACACTACAGTACACTACAGTAACACTACAGTACACTACAGTAACACTACAGTAACACTACAGTACGCTACAGTAACACTACAGTAACACCACAACAACACTACAGTTACAAAACAACAACACTACAGTAACACTACAGTACACTACAGTGACACAACAGTAACAATACAATAACACTACAATACACTACAGTAACACAAAAGCACACTACAGTAACATTACAGTAACACCACAACAATACTACAGTACACTACAGTAACAACACAACAACACTACACTACACTACAGCACACTACAGTAACATTACAGTACCCTACATCACACTACAGTAACTCTACAATAACACTACAACACACTGCAGTAACACTACAGAAAGACTACAATACACTACAGCACACTACAGTAACACTATAGTAACACTAAAGCACACTACAGTAACACAACAGCACACTACAGCAAACTACAGCACACTACAGTACACTACAGCACATTACAGCATACTACAGTAACATCTCAGAACACTACAGTATACTACAGTAACACTACAGTAACACTACAGAAACACTACAGTAACAAAACAACAACACTACAGTAACACTACAGTAACACTACAGTGCACTACAGTAACACTACAGTAACACTACAGTAACACTACAGTACACTACAGTAACACTACAGTACACTACAGTAACACTACAGTATACTACAGTAACACTACAGTGCACTACAGTACACTACAGTAACACTACAGTACACTACAGTAACACTACAGTGCACTACAGTAACACTACAGTACACTACAGTAACAAAACAACAACACTACAGTAACACTACAGTACACTACAGTACACTACAGTACACTACAGTAACAAAACAACAACACTACAGTAACACTACAGTAACACAACAGAAACACTACAGTACACTACAGTAACAATACAGTACACTACAGTAACACTACAGTATACTACAGTAACACTACAGTGCACTACAGTAACACTACAGTACACTACAGTAACACTACAGTACACTACAGTAACACTACAGTATACTACAGTAACACTACAGCAACAATACAGTATACTACAGGAACACTACAGTACACTACAGTAACACTACAGTATACCACAGTAACACTACAGTAACACCACAGTATACTACAGTAACACTACAGTACACTACAGTAACACTACAGTAACACTACAGTACACTACAGTAACACTACAGTAACAAAACAACAACACTACAGTAACACTACAGTAACACCACAACAACACTACAGTAACACTACAGTAACAAAACAACAACACTACAGTAACACTACAGTAACAAAACAACAACACTACAGTAACACTACAGTACACTACAGTAACACTACAGCGCACTACAGTAACACTACAGTAACACTACAGTACACTACAGTAACACTACAGTACACTACAGTAACACTACAGTAACACTACAGTACACTACAGTAACACTACAGTAACAATACAGTGCACTACAGTAACACTACAGTAACACTACAGAAACACTACAGTAACACTACAGTAACAATACAGTAACAATACAGTACACTACAGTAACACTACAGTACACTACATTAACAAAACAACAACACTACAGTAACACTACAGTATACCACAGTAACACTACAGTACACTACAGTAACACTACAGTATACCACAGTAACACTACAGTACACCACAGTAACACTACAGTATACCACAGTAACACTACAGTAACACCACAGTATACTACAGTAACACTACAGTATACTACAGTACACTACAGAAAAACTACAGTATACCACAGTAACACTACAGTAACACCACAGTATACTACAGTAACACTACAGTACACTACAGTAACACTACAGTATACCACAGTACACTACAGAAACACTACAGTATACCACAGTAACACTACAGTACACTACAGAAACACTACAGTATACCACAGTAACACTACAGTACACTACAGTAACACTACAGTATACCACAGTAACACTACAGTAACACTACAGTAAACTACAGTAACACTACAGTACACTACAGTAACACTACAGTATACCACAGTAACACTAAAGTAATACCACAGTATACTACAGTAACACTACAGTACACTACAGTAACACTACAGTACACTACAGTACCACAACAGTAACACTACAGTACACTACAGTAACACTACAGTAACACTACAGTAACACTGCAGTAACACTACAGTAACACCACAACAACACTACAGTAACACTACAGTAACAAAACAACAACACTACAGTAACACTACAGTACACTACAGTAACACTACAGTACACTACAGTAACACTACAGTAACACCACAACAACACTACAGTACACTACAGTAACACTACAGTATACTACAGTACACTACAGTAACACTACAGTAACACTACAGTATACCACAGTAACACTACAGTATACTACAGTACACTACAGTAAAACTACAGTATACCACAGTAACACTACAGTATACTACAGTACACTACAGTAAAACTACAGTATACCACAGTAACACTACAGTACACTACAGTAACACTACAGTATACCACAGTAACACTACAGTAACACCACAGTATACTACAGTAACACTACAGTATACTACAGTACACTACAGAAACACTACAGTATACCACAGTATACTACAGTAACACTACAGTACACTACAGTAACACTACAGTATACTACAGTACACGACAGAAACACTACAGTATACCACAGTAACACTACAGTACACTACAGAAACACTACAGTATACCACAGTAACACTACAGTACACTACAGTAACACTACATTATACCACAGTAACACTACAGTAACACTACAGTAAACTACAGTAACACTACAGTACACTACAGTAACACTACAGTATACCACAGTAACACTACAGCAACACCACAGTATACTACATTAACACTACAGTACACTACAGTAACACTACAGTACACTACAGTAACACTACAGTAACACTACAGTACGCTACAGTAACACTACAGTAACACCACAACAACACTACAGTTACAAAACAACAACACTACAGTAACACTACAGTACACTACAGTGACACAACAGTAACAATACAATAACACTACAATACACTACAGTAACACAAAAGCACACTACAGTAACATTACAGTAACACCACAACAATACTACAGTACACTACAGTAACAACACAACAACACTACACTACACTACAGCACACTACAGTAACATTACAGTACCCTACATCACACTACAGTAACTCTACAATAACACTACAACACACTGCAGTAACACTACAGAAAGACTACAATACACTACAGCACACTACAGTAACACTATAGTAACACTAAAGCACACTACAGTAACACAACAGCACACTACAGCAAACTACAGCACACTACAGTACACTACAGCACATTACAGCATACTACAGTAACATCTCAGAACACTACAGTATACTACAGTAACACTACAGCACACCACTGTAACAACACAGTACAACTACAGTATACTACAGTAACACTACAGTAACACTACAGTAGCACTATAGTAAACTACTGTAACACTACAGTAACACTACACTACACTACAGTAACACTACAACAACACTACAGGAACACTAAAGTAACACAACAGTATACTACAGTAAAACTACAGTAACACCACACTACACTACAGTAACACTACAACAACACTACAGGAACACTAAAGTAACACCACAGTATACTACAGTAACACTACAGTAACACCACAGTAACACTATAGTATACTACAGTAACACAACAATACAATACATTAAAAGTACAGTATACCACAGTAACACTACAGTAACACTACAGTATACCACAGTAACACTACAGTAACACTACAGTATACGACAGTAACACTACAGTAACACTACAGTGCCACTACAGTATACTACAGTAACTCTAAAATACACTAAAGTAACACTACAGTATATTACAATACCACTACAGTATACTACAATAACACTACAGCACACTACAGTACCACTACAGTAACACTACAACAACAGTACTGTACACTAGAGTAACACTACAGTACACGACATCACACTACAGTATACTACTGTAACTCTACAATATACCACAGTAACACTACAATAATAATACTGTACACTACAGTACCACTACAGTAACACTACAGTATACTACAGTAACACTACAGTAACACCACAGTAACACTACAGTATACTACAGTAACACTACAGTAACACCACAGTATACGACAGTAACACTGCAAAACACTAAAGTAACACCACAGTATACTACAGTAACTCTACAATACACGACAGTACCACTACAGTATATTACAGTAACACTACAGTACACTACAATAGCAGTACAAAACACTACAGTAACACTACAATAACACTACATAACACTGCAGTAACACTACAGTTAAACTAGAGTATACTACAGTAACACAACAATACACTACAGCACACTACAGTAACACTGCATAACTCTACAGTACCACTACATATCTCTGCAGTAACACTACAGTATACCACAGTAACACTACAGTAACACCACAGTATACTACAGTAACTCTACAATATACTACAGTAACACTACAGTAACACCACAGTATACAACAGTAACACTGCAATACAATACAGTAACACCACAGTATACAACAGTAACACTGCAATACACCACAGTAACACCACAGTATACTACAGTAACTCTACAATACACCACACTACCAATACAGCATATTACAGTAACACTACAGTATACTACAACAGCACTACAGAACACTACAGTAACACTACATAACACTGCAGTAACACTACAGTTAAACTACAGTATACTACAGTAACACAACAATACACTACAGCACACTACAGTTAAACTACAGTATACTACAGTAACACTACAATACACTACAGTACACTACAGTAAAACTGCATAACTCTACAGTACCACTGCATATCTCTGCAGTAACACTACAGTATACCACAGTAACACCACAGTATACCACAGTAACACTACAGTAACACCACAGTATACTACGGTAACTCTGCAATATACTACAGTACCACTACAGTATACTACAGTAACTCTACAATATACTACAGTACCACTACAGTATACTACAGTAACTCTACAATACACCACAGTAACACTACAGTATATTACAGTAACACTAGAGTATACTACAATAGCACTACAGAACACTACCGTAACACTACAGTAACACTACATAACAGTACAGTAGCACTACATATCTCTACAGTAACACTACATATCTCTGCAGTAACACTACAGTAACACTACAGTATACTACAGTAACGCTACAGTAACACCACAGTATACCACAGTAACACCACAATACACTACAGTAAGAGTACAGTATAATACAGTAATGCTACAGTAACACCACATTATACTACAGTAACTCTACAATACAGTATATTACAGTAACACTACAGTATACTAAAATAACACTACAGTAACACTACAGTAACACTACAACAACACTACAGTAACACTACAACAACACTACAGTAACACTACAACACCACTACAGTACACTACAGTAAACTACAGTAATACTACAGTACACTACAGTAACACTACAGTAACACTACAGTACACTACAGTAAACTACCGTAACACTACAGTATACTACAGTACACTATAGTAACACTAAAGTAACACTACAGTAACACTACAGTAACACTACAGTACAGTACAGTAAACTA
Organism: Salvelinus fontinalis; assembly: GCF_029448725.1. Lineage (NCBI taxonomy): Eukaryota > Metazoa > Chordata > Actinopteri > Salmoniformes > Salmonidae > Salvelinus > Salvelinus fontinalis. Next base: position 7,696,178 of record NC_074685.1, read on the forward strand.
CAGTAATACTACAGTATACTACAGTACCACTACAGTATACTACAGTACACTACTGTAACACTACAGTGCACTACAGTACCCTACCGTAACACTACAGTATACTACAGTACACTACAGTACACTACAGTAACACTACAGTAACACTACAGTACCAGACACAGCTGATCACCACACACAGGAGGACACACCACAATGCACCACTGAGGTGAAAGTTGATGCAACGTTAAAGCAACGTTACAACAACATCAAAGCAGCAGCAGAACAGAAAGTAACCCACTGGTAAACCTGCTTAAAAGGAGGACTGGATGAGTACAGTACATACGCTCACTGGGACCCTGTTGAAGCCATGTGTGTTTAGATATAGTACTCTCGCTCTCACACACACACACACACACACACACACACACACACGCACACGTACATGCACACGCACACGCACACGTACACGCACACGCACACGCACACGTACATGTACACACACACACACACACACACACACACACACACACACACACACACACACACACACACACACACACACACACACACACACACACACACACACACACACACAAATAGGAATAGACAAATATATACTGAACAAAAATATAAATATAAAATAAAATATGCAACAATTTCAACAATTTTACAGAGTTACAGTTCTTGTAAGGAAATCAGTCAATTTAAATAAATTCATTAGGCCCCAATCTATGGAATTCACATGACTGGGCAGGCTCGCAACCATGGGTGGGCCTGGGAGGGCATAGGCCCACCCACTTCGGAGCCAGGCCTTCTCACTGTGGAGCAAGGCCCAGCCAATCAGAATACCGCAGACCACGTTTTTACCACAGGTAAAGAAGCCGGATGTCCTGGGCTGGCATGGTTACAGGTGGTCACAAATTCTCTAAAACAATGTTGGAAGCACCTTATGTTAGATAAATTAACATTCAAGCCAGTTGCACGCTCCCTCAAAACAGTATAAAAGACACCTGTCCACAAGGTTGTGGAGGTTGTGGAGCCAGAAATCTTGCTTGTTTGTAGGTGACCAAATACTTATTTTCCTACAATGTGATTTTCTGGATTTTTTTCACCCATTTTGTCTGTCATAGTTGAAGTGTACCTATGATGAAAATTACAGGCCTCTCTCATCTTTTTAAGTGGGAGAACTTGCACAATTGGTGGCTGACTAAATACTTTTTGCCCCGCTGTGCCTGGAGAGAATATTACAAGGTCTAATTAGTGGTTCTCACCTGGTATTTTACTGAAGCACTTTACACACATGCTTCAACACACAGACCCATGTTTGTGTATGTGTTCGTGTACGTGTTTGTGTACATGTTTGTGTACGTGTTTGTGTACGTGTTTGTGTACGTGTTTGTGTACGTGTTTGTGTACGTGTTTGTGTACGTGTTTGTGTACGTGTTTGTGTACATGTTTGTGTACGTGTTTGTGTACATGTTTGTGTACGTGTTTGTGTACGTGTTTGTGTACGTGTTTGTGTACGTGTTTGTGTACATGTTTGTGTACGTGTTTGTTTACGTGTTTGTGTACGTGTTTGTGTACGTGTTTGTGTACGTGTTAGTGTACGTGTTTGTTTGTGTGTTTGTATACGTGTTTGTGTACGTGTTTGTGTACGTGTTTGTGTACGTGTTTGTGTACGTGTTTGTGTACGTGTTTGTGTACGTGTTAGTGTACGTGTTTGTTTGTGTGTTTGTGTACGTGTTTGTATACGTGTTTGTGTACGTGTTTGTGTACATGTTTGTGTACGTGTTAGTGTACGTGTTTGTGTACGTGTTTGTGTACGTGTTTGTGTATGTGTTTGTGTACGTGTTTGTGTACGTGTTTGTGTACGTGTTTGTGTATGTGTACGTGTTTGTGTACGTGTTTGTGTACGTGTTTGTTTGTGTGTTTGTGTATGTGTTTGTGTACATGTTTGTGTATGTGTTTGTGTACGTGTTTGTGTACGTGTTTGTGTACGTGTTTGTGTATGTGTTTGTGTACGTGTTTGTGTACGTGTTTGTGTACGTGTTTGTGTACGTGTTTGTTTGTGTGTTTGTGTACGTGTTTGTGTACGTGTTTGTGTACGTGTTTGTGTATGTGTTTGTGTACGTGTTTGTGTACGTGTTTGTGTACGTGTTTGTGTATGTGTACGTGTTTGTGTACGTGCTTGTTTGTGTGTTTGTGTACGTGTTTGTGTACATGTTTGTGTACGTGTTTGTGTACGTGTTTGTGTACGTGTTTGTTTGTGTGTTTGTGTACGTGTTTGTGTACGTGTTTGTGTACGTGTTTGTGTATGTGTTTGTGTACGTGTTTGTGTACGTGTTTGTGTACGTGTTTGTGTACGTGTTTGTGTATGTGTTTGTGTACGTGTTTGTGTACGTGTTTGTGTACGTGTTTGTGTACGTGTTTGTTTGTGTGTTTGTGTACGTGTTTGTGTACGTGTTTGTGTATGTGATTGTGTACGTGTTTGTGTACGTGTTTGTGTACGTGTTTGTGTACGTGTTTGTGTACGTGTTTGTTTGTGTGTGAGAACGGAAACATCTAAGGCCCAAGAGACAGCAGAGGGAGGGAGTAGTAAACAAAAATGTATCAACCTCATCCAGTGGGATAAAAGAGGGATGATGGCTGAAAAGAGGGATAGAAGAGAGGACAGGAACATTTTACCTAATGCTTGACATGAGAGCTGAACCCAAAACAGTGAACACAGGATGGCCTGCATCCATAACAATGGACCCACTGACTGAAGCGCTGACCCCAGTGCAGTGTATCACACACATGAGAAACCAACTGAAAATTATCCCAGAGACGTGGAGAGAGAGAGAGAGAGACAGAGAGGAGGGAAGAGAAAGAAAGAGAGAGAGCGAGAGAATGAAAGGGAGCAAGAGAAAGAGGACAGCATAGTGAGCACACGGTTACACACATATCCTCTCTTCAGAGATGAATGTTCCTTTTGACCACAGTAGAATTGTTGTTCATTATTCTCCAAAGTCATGATGATTATTTCTGAAAGGGTTTCAAGATTATTTGTAGAATTCATCTTTCTCTCAAACCCCCTCTCCCCCCTCTCTCTCACTATGTTGCGTGTGCACGCGCACACACACACACACACACACACACACACACACACACACACACACACACACACACACACACACACACACACACACACACACACACACACACACACACACACACACACACACACACACACACACTAGTGACAAGACAGAACAACGACGTGGGATCATTTCACATTCAATCATTTCATTTCAATACTTCATACGATTTAAACTGACCTTTTGACCCCCACATTGATCAAGAAGAGTTTTACTGTTTTACTGCAATGCACACCTGGTATTTGAGCGAGAGAGAAAGAGAAAGAGAGAGCTGTCTTATAGTACCAGTACCAGAATCCCTCCTTTATGTCCTCAAAACACAACCAACCAAAGCATTATAAAACTAAATGGCTACTGTGTAAGTACTCTAATAGTCCTTACTACCTACCTACCTGTAAAATCACAGAGGTGGGTTAACAACATCTATACACCCACGCATACTATGGGGTGTACTGTATGCCGACACCACAAAACACGTTTTGTAGCACCAGAGAGTACTACACAACGGTGCCCATAATTGCAATGCCTAAACCCATACAAGGTCTTTACAACACACACAAAATACTTATTCTACACCCGTGCCAAGCTGATGATTATACCACCCACTGCCATAGGGCCTGGGATGGGAGAGATAACAGGAACACACAGACAAACACCTCAGAAACAACTCAATACCCCTGATATAGATATACAACATATGTGATTACATATTGTAATACAAGCCAAAGACGCTTAGCCTGCTTACTGTCTACCGTACACAATTGAACAATTGATTGTTATGCTATTACTATGTCATATTATGTTTCATTTTTTTTTTAAGTGAGTGAGACAGTGAGTGGGATAAAAATATGTGTTGACTCTAAACTGACACACTGCTGGTGGGACAACATTTGGAAACTGTTGACACAAAGTTGATGAAGGGTTGAGCCAATGTTGAGCCAACGTTGATATACTATTACTGACTGAAAGGGACACTATGCAGACATTGTGGACGTAAACGTGCTGTGTCATAGATACATGCCTAAGGTTTTGTTGATGTAAATGTTTTCCTCAGCTTCATAGAAGGGATAAATGCCTTTTTCAAACAGGCAAACTAAAAATACACACTTAATGGATTCAATAAAGGAGAAGAAAACACATTAAGAAAAAGCAGAAAAACAAAGGACAAAAAACAACTATCTTAAACAACCACTCTTAATGGCAAAGCAATATTACATTTCTTATCACTGGTCTTAGACCAGATTTTCCATATCAACAATATTTTCCCTTTACATCAGAGTATAAAACCAGAGCTGAGTTGAGGAGAAATGCAAGCTCACCCTCTAGTGGATGTGAAAGAGTATTACAACATACAAAATGTGTGTGTGTGTGTGTGTGTGTGTGTGTGTGTGTGTGTGTGTGTGTGTGTGTGTGTGTGTGTGTGTGTGTGTGTGTGTGTGTGTGTGTGTGTGTGTGTGTGTGTGTGTACTCACTGCTCTCGATGGACATCTGGCTGTGGAACTCTGGGCTGTGGAAGTTGGTTTCCACGGGAACGCTGATGGTGCGTCTCAGCTGTCGGACCTTACATGAATCTGACCTCCGCTCCTGAAACAAAAACTTCTGAGAGACAGAGATAGAGAGAGAGAAAGTGTGTGAGAGAGAGAGAGAGAGAGAGAGAGAGAGGGGTATGGGGGGTGAGAGGAGGGTAGAAAAGTTAGTAAAAAAATCAGAATAAATTTAGTAAAGAAAGGGAAGAAACAAAGAATGAAAGAAACACACAAACAAACAAAGTAAGAAGGAAAGAACGGAAGATAGAAATACATGCAAAAACTCCAAGTTCTCTTCCGGCATTGTCAAACATAGTTTTGAGCTATAGTTTGAATAAGGGTTTGACTGTTTGTTAATTGTTACATTGTATTTTTTCATTTGTCTGGTTGGTTCCACCAAACTATAGCTCAAAACTATGTGTGAAAACGCTCTTACTCCTGTATGTGTATTTAAGATCACAGAGTACAGTGGTGTACAGTGGTGTCTCTGAGGTCTTGATGAATGTGTATAATCGATATAAACCAGAGAAGACTTTAGCAGGACATTAGTCAGTGTCAGGACAGGGCCTTTCTTCTCCACCATGCATACTGAACACTGAGCCCCCATCGATTAGACAGTCACAGACAAAAGGACAGATTAGTTGGATGAGAGAGAGAGAGAGAGTAAAAAGAGGAGGCCAGATGTCCTTTCAGCGGTTTGATAATGGCTTATCGAGCCTAGCGCACACAGGTCAGCTCATCACCTGGCCTCCTCCCCTCCCTTCTCAGTCTTTCTCTCCAAAAGCACACAGTTGAGCATACGGTACTAATGATAGGGCTTTATGAGAGTGCCCTCGACTGGTGACATTTTGTCTATAGATTCACTGGGAAGTGGATAGGGCGAGAGAGGTCTCTGGTTCCCTCGCTCCTTTTCCATTAGGGAATGAACAGCAGTGGGGCAGAGTTCCTTGAATGAATGGGAGTGGGGCAGAGTTCCTTGAATGAATGGGAGTGGGGCAGAGTTCCTTGAATGAATGGGAGTGGGGCAGAGTTCCTTGAATGAATGGGAGTGGGGCAGAGTTCCTTGGACGGGAGGGAAAATCGAAGGCTGAGAAATGAGCAGCTCTTTCCTATGAGGGTGAAAAGTTTGAACATTAATAACCCTAAACCTTCCCCTGTAAACCTTCTTCTCTCCAGGGACAGTTTAATGTGTTGCTTCTAACCTCGCTCTTTTGTTTTGATCAGTTTTATGTCCTAGGAGTGTGGTACTCTTTCCTGTCTCTCTCTCTCGCTCTCTCTCTCCCTTCTCACCAATGGGAATCTCTCCTCCTCATTCATCTTGAGATAAGGAAGGTGTCAGTCCTGCTTTTAGAATAGTCTGGTTCATAATTGCCTTTAGCCATGAGGATGAATCAGAACATTTCCAATTACAAAAACAATAGCTGCTGAATCAATGCAGAGAGATCCAAGGGAGTGTGTGTGTGTGTGTGTGTGTGTGTGTGTGTGTGTGTGTGTGTGTGTGTGTGTGTGTGTGTGTGTGTGTGTGTACTGTACTGTACTGTACTGTTCTGTATAGATGTATGTACGTACAGTGCATTAAGACATTTTCAGACCCCTTGACTTTTTCCACATTTTGTTACGTTACAGCCTTATTCTAAAATGGATGAAATCGTTTTTTTCCTTGTCAATCTTCAAACAATACCCCATAATGACAAAGCAAAACCAGATTTTTTTTTACATTTGTGCAAATTTATTACAAATAAAAAACTGAAATACCACATTTACATAAGTATTCAGACCCTTTACTGTGTACTTTGTTGAAGCACCTTTGGCAGCGATTGCATGCTCGAGTCTTCTTGGGTATGACCCTAGCTCTGTCAGGTTGGATGGGGAGCGTCGCTGCACAGCTATTTCCAGGTCTCTCCAGAGATGTTCGATCAGGTTCAAGTTTAGGCTCTGGCTGGGCCACTCAAGGACATTCAGAGACTTGTCCTGAAACCACTCCGGTGTTGTCTTGGCTGTGTGCTTAATGTCGTTGTCCTGTTGGAAGGTGAACCTTCGCCCCAGTCTGAGGTCCTGAGTGCACTGGAGCAGGTTTTCATTAAGGATCTCTCTGTGCTTTGCTCTGTTCATTTTTCCCTCGATCCTGACTACGTAGTCTCCCAGTCCCTGCCGCTGAAAAACATCCCCACAGCATGATGCTGCACCATGCTTCACCGCAGGGATGGTGCCAGGTTTCCTCCAGACATGACGCTTGGCATTCAGGCCAAAGAGTTCAATCTTTGTTTCATCAGACTAGAGAATCTTGTTTCTCATGTTCTGAGAGTCCTTTAGGTGCCTTTGGCAAAATCCAAGCGGGCTGTCATGTGCCTTTTACTGAGGAGTGGCTTCCGCCTGGCCACTCCATCATAAAGGCCTGGTGGAGTGCGGCAGAGATGGTTGACCTTCTGGAAGGTTCTCCCATCTCCGCAGAGGACCTCTGGAGTTCTGTCAAAGTGACCATCAGGTCCTAGTTCACCATTTAAGAATGATGGAGGCCACTGTGTTCTTGGGGACCTTCAATGCTGCAGACGTTTTTTGGTACCCTTCCCCAGGTCTGTGCCTCGACACAATCCCTTCGACCTCATGGCTTGGGATTTGCTCTGTCACGCATTGTCAACTGTGGGACCTTATATGGACAGTTGTGTGCCTTTCCAAATCATGTCCAATCAATTGAATTTACCACAGGTTGTATAAACATCTCAAGAATGATCAATGGAAACAGGATGCACCTGAGTTCCATTTTGAGTCTCATAGCAAAGGGTTTGTATACTTATGTAAATAAGGCATTTCTGTTTTTTATTTTTAATACATTTGCAAACATTTCTTTTCTTCGCTTTATCATTATGGGGTATTGTGTGTAGATTGATCAGGGCAAAAAAATAATTTCATCCATTTTAGAATGTGGAATGTAGATAAAGGGAAGAATACTTTCCAAATGCACTGTACATCCTAGCATTTAGTGTGTGCCTGCATGTGTGTGCAAGAGAGTACGTACTGCCGTGGCCAAAAGTTTTGAGAATGGCACAAATATACATTTTCACAAAGTCTGCTGCCTCAGTTTGTATGATGGCAATTTGCATATACTCCAGAATGTTATGAAGAGTGATCAGATGAATTGCAATTAATTGCAAAGTCCCTCTTTGCCATGCAAATGAACTGAATCCCCATAAAACATTTCCACTGCATTTCAGCCCTGCAACAAAAGGCCCAGCTGACATCATGTCAGTGATTCTCTCGTTAACCTCTCTTGGGTACGTTAGCGTCCCCCTCTTCAACAGCCAGTGAAACTGCTGGGCGCCAAATTCAAATACAGGAAAACTCATTATAAAAATTCAGAAAACAAAACATATTTTACATAGGTTTAAAGATTGACTTCTTGTGAATCCAACCACGGTGTCAGATTTAAAAAATGCTTTACGGCGAAACATACCTTACGATTATTTGAGAACATAGCCCACTAGACAAATCATTACAAACAGTAACCAGCCAAGTAGAACAGTTACACAAGTCAGAAATAGAGATCAAATTAATCCCTTACCTTTATGATCTTCATATGGTTGACTCAGCAGACATTCATTTACTCAATAAATGTTCCTTTTGTTCGATAAAGTCTCTTTATATCCAAAAACCTCAGCTTTGTTCGCGCGTTTTCTTCAGTAATCCACAGGCTCAAACGCAGTCAGAACAGGAAGACAAAAAAATCAAAATTGTATCCGTAAAGTTCATAGAAACATGTCAAACGATGTTTATATTCAATCTTTAGGTTGTTTTTAGCCTAAATAATCGATAATATTTCAACCGGACAATAACGTCGTCAATTTAAAAGGTAAACAAGAAACGCACTCTCTCCGCCTCGCGCATGAAAAAGCTCTGTGACACTTTAGGGTCCACTCATTCAGACTGCTCTTACTTCCTAATTTTTCAGAATACAAGCCTGAAACAATTTCTAAAGACTGTTGACATCTAGTGGAAGGCATAGAAACTGCAATTTGAGTCCTAAGTCAATGGATGCTGTAATGGCATTGAATAGAAAACTACAAACCCCCCCCCCAAAAACTACTTCCTGAATGGATTTCTTTCAGGTTTTCGCCTGCCAAATCAGTTCTGTTATACTCACAGACACTATTTTAACCTGTTGGGGATGGGGGCGCTGTTTAGACTATTTATGCTAATTTGGCTAATTTTTGAAACGGCTTCCCACAAAATCCTTGATCGTACAATATGCATATTATTATTATTATTGGATAGAAAACAGTCTATAGTTTCTATAGGAGTTGAAATTTTGTCTCTAAGTGGAACAGAGCCCATTCTACAGCAATTTCCCTGACATGGAGTCAGATTTCAGAAATTTTGGCCCCTGATCTGGAGTCAGTTAAAAGGGCACTGATTTTGCTATGACTATACGGACACTTCTTACGTCTTCCCCTGGATGCCTTTACGTGATGACGATTCCAATGGGGTCGATTGCGCGTTCACAGGCACTACAAATGAAAAAACCCTGTAGCTAGCAAGTCTTTTCTTGCTGCGTAACGCGCGTGGAGGACACCGACCCTCTCCTGTTCCAAGCGTTAGTTTAGCCTGTTATATTTCTCCGGTCATCTTTTCACTCGTTATAGGAGTTAAAAACATCATAAGGTAGTTAATTTAAAGCGTTTTATAGCAATTTATATCCGTTTAGTGCGATTTTGGGACATTTATTTCTTTAACGCTGTGAATAGGTGGGCACGCTTTCAGTTCATCCCGAACGCAGTTGGCATTTTCACATGGCAAGAGGACAGCTTTCCACCAAAAGACGATTCCTCCCAAGAAAGGATCCTTTGCCCAAGATACTGATGGAAGAACAGCTCAAGGTAGGACATTTTTATTATGATAAATCGTGTTTCTGTCGAAACATTTTAGTGGCTTAGGACGCCATGTTTTTTGACGTAGCTTCGCTTGGCGCAAACTGTATTGAAAAGTAAGGATAAATTAAAAAATGTAATAACGCAATTGTATTAAGAATTAAATTGTCTATCAATCCCTGTCCACCCTATATTTTTTAGTCACGTTTATGAGTATTTATGTATAAGAGTAGATCACTGTCTAAGTGGCGCAAGGACTTTTTCTTTACCAGCTTGTCTACATTTCACATTGTCTAACCATGATTTTGGTGGCTAAATATAAACATTTTCGATCAAACTGTATATGCATGTTGTAATGTGATGTTACAGGAGTGTCATCGGAAGAATTCTGAGAAGGTTAGTGAAAAAATTAATATCTTTTGGCGATGTTGACTTTTATCGCTCACTTTGGCTAGAATCAATGCTGGGCTGCTAATTGCTATGTGCTAAGCTAATATAACGATTTATTGTTTTTTCGCTGTAAGACACTTAGAAAATCTGAAATATTGTCTGTATTCACAGGATCTGTGTCTTTCGATTCGTGTATGCTGTGTATTTTTACGAAATGTTTGATGATTAGTAAGTAGGTAAACACGTTGCTCTAAGTAGTTTTTCTATTCCATTTGTGACGGTGGGTGCAATTGTAACCTATGCCATCTACCTGAAATATGCACTTTTTTCTAACAAAACCTATCCCATACCATAAATATGTTATCAGACTGTCATCTAATGAGTTTTTTTGTTGGTTAGGGGCTATAAATATCTTAGTTTAGCCGAATTGGTGATGGCTACTGGTGTTGGTGGACAAATAAAAGATGGTGGATTATGCTAATGTGTTTTTAGGTAATAGATGTACATCTTTACATATTGTGTCTTCCCTGTAAAACATTTTAAAAATCGGAAATGTTGACTGGATTCACAAGATCTGTGTCTTTCATTAGCTGTATTGGACTTTAATGTGTGAAAGTTAAATATTTAAAAAAAATATTTTTTTTGAATTTCGCGGCACTGGTTTTTCAGTGGGGGGGGGGGGGGGGTGTGCCGCTAGTGCCACGCTGATCCTAGACAGGTTAAGAAATTTTTGATATTCCAATATGCATATATTTACTATTATTGGATAGAAAACAGTCTATAGTTTCTAAAAACGTTTGAATTATTGCTCTAAGTTGAACAGAACTATTTTTACAGCCCATTTCCTATCCAGAATTGAGATTTCCAAAATGCGATGTCTCTCTTTAAGACCTTGTCTATAAAAGGTCATTACACTTAGGACCGTAGAAACACGTCACACGCCTTCATCTGGGTGTAATGCGGAAGTGAGAATTGAAAGGAGTCGAATATCTCGTCCATGGACTGAATACCACACCTTCTTGTGAGACCTGCGCAGTTAAAAAAAAAATCCGGGCGCGAGGCAGAATTTAGACTCGGCTCCTGGAAGAAGCTCGATAACGGTGAATATGATCTCTTGCTACGATATTATTTGATACATGTCACAAAATCATCCTAAAGTATGTTTTTTCAATATACTTTAATTATATTATTGCAATTTATTCTCGACTTTAGACGTGATGTTTTGGAAGAATTTTTTGAAGACAGAAAGATTAGCGCCGCACAGCCGTGGTGCTTGCTAACCAAAGAGGGAAATATTTCGTTCTGGAACCCAACTAAAGACTGTACTGGACATTGGACCCCGTTACAACATTCTGATGGAATATCAACAAAGATAAGGACCCAATTTGGGATGCTTTTTCATATATCTGTCGAACTGTTCTATGCTAACTGTGCTAACTGTGCTACGCTAGCGCTTGACTAGAATCAATGCTGCTGTATGCTAGCTTATGTTGTTAGCTAATATAACGATATATTGTGTTTTCGCTGTAAAACACTTCAAAAATCGGAAATATTGGCTCTATTCACACGATATCTGTCTTTCATTAGCTATCCACCATATGTTTTTCTGAAATGTTTTATGAGGTGTAATTAGTAGTTGACGTTGGTGTCTGTATTTTCTCTGGCTACTCCCGTCTGATTTCAGACTGTAGCTATGCTGTAGCATTTATGGTAGCATCAATGTAAAACTGATTTATAGCTAAAATATGCACATTTTATGAACAAAACATAGATTTATTGTGTAACATGTTATATGACTGTCATCTGAGGTAGTTTTTTCTGGGTTCTTTAGGTTGGTTTTAGGTTATTTCGGTTGGCTTGTGCATGCTACTTGAATCATAATTCATACATCATAATCATAATCATACGTGTCTGTCCACTTTTGTATTTGGTGGTGAGCTAACATAAATATATGTGGTGTTTTCTCTGTAAAACATTTTAAAAATCGGACATGTTGGCTGGATTGACAAGATGTTTATCTTTCAAATGCTGTATTGGACTTGTTAATGTGTGAAAGTTAAATATTTTTAAAAAATAGATTTTGAATTTCGCGCCCTGCAGCTGTTGTCATTTTCGTTCCGACATCGGGTTTGCAGCCCAAACAGGTTATGCAAGAATGGGCTGCCATCAGTCAGGATGTGGCCCAGTTAATTAACAGCATGCCAGGGCGGATTGCAGAGTTCTTGAAAATGAAGGGTCAACACTGCAAATATTGACTCTTTGCATCAACTTGCATCAGTCAATAAAAGCCTTTGACACTTATGAAATGCTTGTAATTATACTTCAGTATTCCATAGTAACACCTGACAAAAAATATCTAAAGACACTGAGGCAGCAGACTTTGCTAAAATTAATATTTGTGTCATTCTCAAAACTTTTGGCCACGACTGTACATAATATTCTAGCTTGAACTGAGAAGCCTCATGGCAGATTTATGGAGCTACATGTGTTAGCGGTAGTTCCTTTTGTCAGTGAGTTGACCAGCTAGGTCAGCTAGGCTAGCTGGCAAAATATGTAAAATGTGTAGTATAGAAGGAAATTAGCTTTAAAACTTCTTAGGGATAAGGGGCGACATTTTCAATTTTGGATGAATTTGTGCCCAAATTAAACGGCCTCGTACTCTGTCCTATATCATATGATATACATATTATTATTACTATTGGATAGAAAACACTCTGAAGTTTCTAAAACTGTTTGAATTATATCTGTGAGTAAAACAAAACTCATGTGGCAGGCAAACTGGAAGTGAAAATTCTAAAATGGGTCGCTGTGAAAGGCATCGCCTATTCAATTGCCTTATATTTATGGATCTGTATGCACTTCATACGCCTTCCACTAGATGTCAACAGGTAGTAGAACGTGGAATGAAGCATATAGCTTCATGTGGGACCGGATAAGAGCATTTGGAGTGACAGGTCAGGCAGATTGCCAGTTCTTGGCCACGCGCAGAGGGCATGTGATGTCTTTGTCTGCACTGCGTTAGATAGACATGAAGAAATGCTCAGTTTGGGACGTTATTGGATATATATGAGAAAAACATCCTGAAGATTGATTCTCAACTGAGTTTGACCAGTTTATTCGATTTGTAATATCACTTTTTGAAGTTTTCGTTCATTAGCGTGAAGTTCGATGGACACGTGAACTACACATGCTAGCCAAAGTTGCTAATTCGACAGAAGAAATGGACATTATAAAACAAAACAACGATTTATTGTGGAACTAGGATTCCTGGCACTGCATTCTGATGAAAGTTCATCAAAGGTAAGGGAATATTTATTATGTTATTTCGTACTTCTGTTGACTCTCTTGACTTCAACATGGCGGAGAATGGCTGAGCGCTGTCTCAGATTATTGCATGCTGTGCATTTTACTAAAGTTATTTTTTTAAATCTAACACAGCGGTTGCATTAAGAACCAGTGTATCTTTAATTATATGTTAAACATGTATCTTTCATCAAAGTTTATGATGAGTATTTCTGTATTTCACGCTGCTATCTGTAATTACTTTCGCTATTTTGGAGCCATTTCTGAACATGGCGCCAATGTAAAACCACAATTTCTGGCTATAAATATGCACATAATCGAACAAAACATAAATGTATTGTATAACATGATGTCATATGTCTGTCATCTGATGAAGTTGTTCAAAGGTTAGTGATTCATTTTATCTCTATTTGTGGGTTTTGTGAAAGCTATCTTTTCTGTGAAAAAATGGCAGTGTGTTTTTGGATATTGTGATGAGCTAACATAAATATATGTTGTGTTTTCGCTGTAAAACATTTTAAAAATCGGACATGTTGGCTGGATTCACAAGATGTTAATCTTTCATTTGCTGTATTGGACTTGTGATTTCATGAAATTATATTATACGATATTCCCTGTGGCGCTAGGCTGGGCTATGCTAGTCAGCGTTTCTGATGAGAATGATCCCGGATCCGGGCTGGGTAGTCCAGAAAGGTTAAAACGGCAACATTTTAATTTTAAACCTCTTAGTCTCATGGCAAAATGTGAACAAAAGCATGAGATGAGCTTTATGACTTCTTCCGGCTGCAGGAGTCCCATCCACAATGTCAGTCATGTTGTGTGTGCGTGTTTGTGTGTCTGTGTGTTGTTAATGTTGTAGTTGTTGTGTTCCGTAAATGGTACGGTCTAATAAGCTCCATTCTGAGGCTCCTCTAGCTCCTCTACTACCATCATTCATCACACAAGTGTGTGTGTGTGTGTGTGTGTGTGTGTGTGTGTGTGTGTGTGTGTGTGTGTGTGTGTGTGTGTGTGTGTGTGAGAGTGTGTGTGTGTGTGTGTGTGTGTGTGTGTGTGTGTGTGTGTGTGTGTGTGTGTGTGTGTGTGTGTGTGTGTGTGTGTGTGTGTGTGTGTGTGTGTGTGTGTGTGTGTGAGATCGCCTTTCTAGAAATCCTGACACATGTTCCTGATAAACACTCCTGCCACAATTTCTCTACCCGTGTCATCTGAATGGAAGTCCTTATGCAATAGTGACCCAGCACTTTGCCTCCATCTTGTAACATGCAACTTGTAACATTCACGCACGCACACACAAACACATACGCACACGCACAGTACTTAGTGTTATTATTCATAACGCAGCAACCTTGTCCCATTTTGTGTCTGTGTGAATGGTTCTCTAAGGTGTCATAAAGACAATAGCAGTAAAACATCATGCTTTATGAGACCTGAGCTCCTGGGATACGCAGATGATCTTCAGCCAGCTCTAATTATTGTATTTCACTCCGACACATCTTTAATTATTCATTTGTTATACAGCTTTTGTGTATGTGTCTGTGTGTGTGTGTGTGTGTGTGTGTGTGTGTGTGTGTGTGTGTGTGTGTGTGTGTGTGTGTGTGTGTGTGTGTGTGTGTGTGTGTGTGTGTGTGTGTGTGTGTGTGTGTGTGTGTGTGTTTCTTGGGTGGGATGGGCGAGCTAGCAGTCTGTCATTGATTTTAATGTAAAAATCCTTGTCTGTGCTCTGAACTTCAGTACCTCTGCAGCAGGCAGGAAGGCAGGCGGCTCTAACCATGCACACACACACCGCCACATGCGTCACTATGAAATTGTAGAGCAGTACACAACAGCGCCACGGTGTTCAGCCGTCTGATTCACTACCCACCAGTAGCACCATTACCAGCACAGTAATATTACAGAAGATGGGAGAGAGGCAGAGAGAGGGAGGAGAGAGTGGGAGAGAAGAGGAGAAGAAGATAGATGGTGGGAAGAGGGGGAGTAGTAGGAGGGTAGTAGAGAAAATTAGGAGAGGAGAATACAGTAGAGAGAGAGAAATTATGTGCTAGCTCAATATGTACCTCCTCTTTGTCCAGGAGCAGCATCTGACAGTCAGTGACCACACAGAACTTGGGATTCCACACGGTCCTTTCGTCATAGGGGTGACCACACGACATCCAGTAGGCTGGGGGACCCAGCACGTCTAAAGAGAGAAAGGGGAGATAGAGAGACAGAGGTGGTAGAGGGAGAAAAAAAGAGAGAGAGAGAGAAAGAGAGAGAGAGAGGGGTGATAGAGAGCAAGGGGGGAGGGAGAGAGAGTAAATGAAAAAAGTAGGAAAACTTGTTAAAACTTCTTCAGGCTAGGGTCTATTTTTCTCCACTTCCTGTCTGACTGACGTGCCCAAAGTAAACTGCCTGTTACTCAGGCCCAGAAGCCAGGATATGCATATAATTAGTACCATTTTGTAGAAATGTTTAAATAATGTATGAGACTATAACACAATTGATATGGTAGGAGAAAATCCAAAGAGCCCATGCTCTTTCAATGGAAAGCTATGGGTCCTATGCAATTCCAGCTCCCCGATTGCAATTCCTATGGCTTCCACTAGCTTCCAACAGTCTCTAACTCAATAGGGGGTGCTGTTGGGACTTTGTAATATTTACGTTCCCAAATTAAACTGCCTCGTACTCAATTCTTGCTCGTACAATATGCATATTATTACTACTATTGGATAGAAAACACTCTCTAGTTTCTAAAACCGTTTGAATTTTTTCTCTGAGTGAAACAGAACTCATTCTGCAGCACATTTCCTGTCAGGGAGTGAGATTTCAGAAATCGAGGTCCCTGTTCTGAGGTCAGTTTATAAGTCCCCATGTAAGCCATCGGGCTACATGCACTGCATACGCCTTCCTCTAGATGTCAGTAAGCGGGGAGAATTTGAATGGAGTGGATTGCGCAATCTGGGCCACTATAAAGGATCATGGAACGGAAGTACCGTTCTTTTCAACGGGGCATCTGGCGCAAGGGGACATCACAATGGCGTCCAGCAAAAGCTTTCGTTTTAGCAGTTCTATATCTCCGGTCATGTTTTTATTCGTTATAGGTGTTAAAACTTCTTGCCACTAGGGGGGTGCTATTTCAACATAGCACAAATGTGTACCCAATGTAAACGGCCTCGTACTCAATTCTTGCTCGTACAATATGCATATTATTCTTACTATTGGATAGAAAACACTCTCTAGTTTCTAAAACCGTTGGAATTATGTCTGTGGGTGAACCAGAACTCTTTCTGCAGCGAAATCCATGACAGGAACTGCGAAGGTCTGAAAACGAAGCTCTGCTCTGAGATCAGTTTAAAGCCCTGTATGTATCGTATGGATCGACATGAACTGCACCCGCCTTCCCCTGGATGTCAGTAACCAATGAGAAGTGGAATGGGGTCTCTACGTCATTCTCCGAGTTTATAAATGGTCAAGGAGCGAGAGGACCTCTCTTTTCGACTTTTGCCTTTACGCAAAGCAGGACCTCAGCATGGCATTTTGGAACGCTCAGTTATCGACCTTAAATATATCCGTCTTTAATTTAATTTGATATAGGTGTTAGAAGCATCATAAAGAAGTTATTTTAAACCGAGTTATATCATTTTATGCGAGTATATTGCTATTTTCGGAATTTCCTTAGAATTACGTTTTGGGTATTTGGGCATGCGTGACCACATAGCTACTGTTAGCGGCTAATTCCGAAGTTGAAGGCCGACGTTTTAGAAACCAAGCAAGGATTCTTTTGGACAAAGGACCACTTGGCCAAGATTCTGATGGAAGCTCGTCCAAAAGTAAGAGCTATTTATGATGTTATTCCGTATTTATGTGTAAAAATGTAAACGGATTTGACCGCAATTATTTCGGCACTAGTCTGGCTGTAGCGCACACTGTATGTCTTGTAACGTTAATTTTAAAAATCTAACTCAGCGATTGCATTAAGAACTAATTTGTCTTTCAATTGCTGTCCAACCTGTATTTTTTTAGTCAAGTTTATGAATAGCTTTCGATAAGATTAGGTGCCTTTCCAAAATGGCGCCGGCCAGAATGCATGCCCTGTTGCTACTGATCACATTGTATAACCACGGTGTGTGCTGCTAAATATGCACATTTTCGAACAAAACCTATATGGATTGTGTAATATGATGTTACAGGACTGTCATCTGAAGAATTCTGAGAAGGTTAGTGAAAAAATTAATAGCGTTTGGTGGTTTATAACGTTATTGCTATTTTTGCCTTGAATCAATGCTGCCGTGTGACTGACTATTGTACTAAGCTAAGATTACGCTATATTGTGTTTTCGCTGTAAAACACTTAGAAAATCTGACATATTGGCTATATTCACATGATCTGTGTCTTTCATCTGCTGTACGCTGTGTATTTTTAAGAAATGTTTTATGATGAGTAATTAGCTAATACACGATGGTCTCTGTAGTTATTCTAGTCATTTTAGTGATAGTTGTGATGGGAGCTGCAATTGTAAACTATGATTTCTACCTGAAATATGCAGATTTCTCTAACAAAACCTATGCTATACAATAAATATGTTATCAGACTGTCATCTGATGAGGTTTGTTTCTTGGTTAGTGGCTATTTATATCTTTATTTGGTCGAATTTGTGATAGCTACTGATGCAGTAAGAAAATGGTGGAGTAAGAAAATTGTTGTCTTTTGCTAACGTGGTTAGCTAATAGATTTCCATATTGTGTCTTCCCTGTAAAACATTTTTAAAATCAGAGATGATGGCTTGAATCACAAGATCTGTATCTTTCATTTGGTGTCTTGGACTTGTGATTTCAAGAACATTTTATTTTATGATATCCCTGTGGCTTTAGGCTAGACTATGCTAGTCAGCTTTTGTGATGGGGGGGATCCCGGATCCGGGTTAGGTAGGCGTTAGAGGTTAAAGACATCATAAGGTAGTTAATTTAAACCGACTTATAGCAGTTTATATCAGTTTATTGCGATTTTCTGGGATTTCTTTGTGACGCGCTTTCACGAGTTGGACACCTCTCCAGTGGGTGGCTATCGTTAGCTGCTATTTCTACAGGAAAAGAGGACATCTTTCAACCAAAAGACGATTGTTCTGGAGAAAGGACACCTTGCCCAAGATTCTGATGGAAGCTCGGCAAATAGTAAGCAATCTTTATGTTGTTAATTCGTATTTATGTTGACAAATGTCAAATAATAATTCCGCCATGGATTTCGGTGCGGTCTCGCTTTAGCGCACGCTGTATGCTGAAGTAACGTTAATTTTAAAAATGTAACACAGTGATTGCATTAAGAACTAATTTGTCTTTCATTTGCTGTCCAACTTGTATTTTTTAGTCAAGTTTATGAATAGTTTTCGATTAGATTAGGTGCCTCTCCAAGATGGCGCCGGAGAGATTGCTTGAAGTTTTGGCCACTAATCACGTTGTATAACCACGATTTGTGCCGCTAAATATGCACATTTTCGAACAAACTCTATATGCATTGTGTAATATGATGTTATAGGACTGTCATCTGAAGAATTCTGAGAAGGTTAGTGAAAAAATTTATATATTTTGGTGGTTTATACGTTATCGCTATTTTTGGCTTGAATCAATGCTGTTGTGATGTTTGCTATTGTGGTAAGCTAATATAACGCTATATTGTGTTTTCGCTGTAAAACACTTAGAAAATCTGAAATATTGGCTGGATTCACAAGATCTGTGTCTTTCATTTGCTGTACGCTGTGTATTTTTAAGAAATGTTTTATGATGAGTAATTAGGTTATACACGATGGTCTCTGTAGTTATTCTAGGTGCTTTGGTGAGAGTTGTGATGTTGGCTGCAATGGTAAACTATGATTTATACCTGAAATATGCACATTTTTCTAACAAAACATATGCTATACAATAAATATGTTATCAGACTGTCATCTGAGGAAGTTGTTTCTTGGTTAGTGGCTATTTATATCTTTATTTGGTCGAAATTGTGATAGCTACCTATGCAGGAAAAAAATGGTGGACAAAAAAAGTTGTGTCTTTTGCTATCGTGGTTAGCTAATAGATTTACATATTGTGTTTTCCCTGTAAAACATTTTAAAAATCAGAAATGATGGCTGGATTCACAAGATGTGTATCTTTCATCTGGTGTCCTGGACTTGTGATTTAATGATATTTAGATGCTACTATTTACTTGTGACGCTATGCTAGGCTATGCTAGTCAGCTTTTTTACTGGCGGGGGTGCTCCCGGACCCGGGATTGGGAGGAAGTAGAAGTTAATCAAGATTTCAGGCTTGTTTCACAAACGAGGAAGAATTTTGAGTTTTGGTACAGGGAGTCAGAGTTGGAAAACAGTCTGTGCATGCGCGACGAAGAGGACGCTCACTTGCTAATTTTACTTTTCTATTGAACATACTTCTTTCTGTATGAAATATTATAGTTTAATTACATTTTAGGGTACCTGAGGATTAAATAGAAATGTATTTTGACTTGTTTTAACAAAGTTTAGCGGTAGCTTTTTGGATTCCTTTCTCTGCATGTTGAACGGGTGGATTACTCAAATAGATGGCTCCAACTAAACAGACTTTTTGGGATATAAAGAAGGATTTTATCTAACAAAACGACCATACATGTTGTAGCTGGGACCCTTGGGATTGCAAATCAGAGGAAGATTTTCAAAAAGTAAGTGAGTATTTAATCGCTATTTGTGATTTTCCGAAGCCTGTGCTGGTTGAAAAATATTTTGATGTGGGGCGCCGTCCTCAAACAATTGCATGGCATGCTTTTGCTGTGAAGCCTATTGTAAATTGGTCAAAGCAGTTAGATTGACAAGAATTTAAGCTTTAAAACCAATATAAAACACTTGTATGTAGCTAGATGTTTAATATCCACAATTTTTATGATTATTTTTTTGAATTGCGCGACCTCCAATTTCACCGGAAGTTGTTGACAGGTGTCCCACTGATGGGACGCCTAGCCCTAATACAGTATGTCAATATGTTTTATATCTCAGCAGATTTTAAAACAGGGAGAAAACGATGGACTTTACACTAAGAACAGAGCTGACAACCTGCGAGACGGGAATACAACACCAACTGAAAGAGAGTGAACAGAAAAAGCAAAAAGCAATCAGAGTTTTATTCCATGTGTCTCTTTCATGTAACTCGACTCGCACAACAAACACTTCAGCTCAGTCAATATAAAACCTCTGATACTCTTTACTCCTTAATGAATATCGGACTAGAGGGTATTAACTGGAGTGCTTTCTGCTCCTTCCTACCCCATCTACATAATGTCAGAGGAGGAACATGATGTGTATAAAACGCATTGCTACTGTAATTCTCCTAGACAAGCTAAATAAGCAGCACCTGGATCTCAGATAAGTATCTGCTTGCTTATGGTAGTAGTACATTTCTCAATCTACAGTGAACAAAAATATAAATGTATCTTGCAACAATTTCTAAGATTTTACTGAGTTACAGTTCATATAAGGACATCAATCAATTTAACCCCCCTGTTGTGTTCGTTTCATATTAATTAATTCTGTGTTCCCGGTCCAAAATTACTGCCCCATTATAGCTGGTTATAAATCCATAATAATACATATATTATCACCTAATGTTGTGTTAGATCTTTTTATCAACTTAAGTTCTTGTGAATATTACAAGTTTTGAACTTCAATGTGCTATTTATGGCCTGTAGGCCTTACTGACCTGAGCTCATACAACTCATTTTTGAGTAAAAAAAGCATAATGTATGGATTATTTTGACTATAACAAATACTCAGATGAAACATATTGTGCTATTTATCACAGACTACTTTGTGTCAAACTTTAATAAGGACTCTCTCATCCTCACCAGTGTCATGATCAAAGATATGATCAACAGCCTCACATACAGTATATCGTTTGGTCATTGTGCTGCCACAGAATGAATTGTGAGGCCTCAAAAAAGCTTTATATACCAGAGCTGCGAGAAAAGGTAGGTAGCCTAGTTGGTCGAAACCCAAAGGTTGTGTAGACAAGGTAATACATTAATAGTGTAATAATTCAATTATCTTTTTTATTTATGTACTATATTTTATTTCTATTTGACTTTGTTACTTCTTTTTGATATTTATGAGTCTTATTTTTGTATAGATTTTTATATTTATATAGTTTTAAATGTTATGATTATTTATTTGTGTTGTTCCAAATGTCTGGGGGGTACTTCGCCAAGGAGCCGTACAAGCTAGAAACGCCAGTGTGTGTGTGTGTGTGTGTGTGTGTGTGTGTGTGTGTGTGTGTGTGTGTGTGTGTGTGTGTGTGTGTGTGTGTGTGTGTGTGTGTGTGTGTGTGTGTGTGTGTGTGTGTGTGTGTGTGTGTGTGCTCAAACATACATGCATGTGGGGGTCTGGGAGAGGAAGTGTGTCCATCTGATGAGTATCTCACCCATTCATTTCTAATGACCGGTCATTTTTGACCAGGAACACCACAGGTGTACAAAACTTAAATAAAACACCCCAAATTTTATGAAAATCATCAAAATGTATTTTGTGTGTTCAGATGTCCTGTGTGGACAAAGTCATGGAACCTTATGACAATCAGATTAAATTAACTAAATTTTCAGAGAGAGAACTTCAACCGGAACACAGCAGGAGGGTTAAATAAATTAATTTGGCCCTAATCTATGGATTTCACTACTGGGGATACAGATATGCATCTGTTGGTCACAGATAGCTAAAAAAAAAAGTAGGGGCGTGGATAAGAAAAGCAGTCAGTATCTGGTGTGACCACCATTTGCCTCATGCAGCGCGACACATCACCTTTGCATAGAGTTGATCAGGCTGTTGATTGTGACCTGTGGAACAATCAATTTATTTCAATTGAATGTTGTCCCACTCCTCTTCAATGGTTGTGCAAAGTTGCTGGATATTGGCGGGAACTAGAACACAGTGCCGTACACGTCGATCCAGAGCATCCGAAACATGCTCAATGGGTGACATGTCTGGTGAGTATGCAGGCCATGGAAGAACTGGAACATTTTCAGAATTTAGGAATTGTGTACAGATCCTTGAGACATGGGGCCATGCATTGTCATGCTGAAACATGAGGTGATAGTGGAGAGTCAATTGCACAACAATGAGCCTCAAGATCCCGTCACGGTATCTCTGTACATTCAAATTGCCATCAATAAAATGTAATTGTGTTCATTGTCCATAGCTTTTGCCTGCCCATACCATAATCCCACCGCCACCATGGGGCTCTCTGTTCACACGCTGCTTGTCATCTCCCCGGAACAATTGAAACCGGGATTCATCTGGTTTGCCAGTGTGCCAGTGGCTAATGAAGGTGAGCATTTGCCCACTGAAGTCGGTTACGATGCCGAACTGCAGTCAGATCAAGATCCTGGTGATGACGACGAGTGTGCAGGTGAGCTCCCTGAGACTGTTTCTGACAGTTTGTTCATAAATTCTTTGGTTGTGCAAACCCACAGTTTCATCAGCTGTCCGGGTGGCTGGTCTCAGACGATCCTGAGGGTGAAGAAGCCAGATGTGGAGGTCCTCAGCTGGCGTGGAAACACGTAGTCTGCGGTTGTGAGGCCAGTTGTACGTACTGCCAAATTCTCTGAATCGACGTTGGAGGCGGCTTATGGTAGAGAAGTGAACATTAAATGATCTGGCAACAGCTCTGGTGAACATTTCTGCAGTCAGTATACCAGTTGCACGCTCCCTCAAAACTTGAGACATCTGTGGCATTGTGTTGCATGACAAAACTGCACATTTTAGAGTGGCCTTTTATTGTCTCCAGCACAAGGTGAAACTGTGTAATGATTATGCTGTTTAATCAGCTTCTTGATATACCACGCCTGTCAGGTGGATGGATTATCTTGGCAAAGCAGAAGTGCTCACTAACAGGGATGTAAACAAATTTGTGCAGTTTACTGTAGTAGAGACTTGTCATGACTGTGTGAGTCAGGGTTATGGCTAGAGTTAGGGTTAAGGGTGTAGGTTTAGGTTTAGGTTTGAACCAGGATGTAGACATGAATCCCGAGTTAAGGTTAGGTTTGTGGTTGAGGGTTAGGGTGTGACAATTATAGAGATTAGGGACGTCAAACGTTCAGCCTGCTACACAGACCCTATAGACGCTCTAGTCTAGAGCGCCTGGTTAAATGGTGCTCAGGAGTTTTTTAAACATTCTCCATGGTTAAAGTAGGAAGAAATACACTGAGTGTACAAAACATTAAGAACACCTGCTCTTTCCATGACAGACTGACCAGGTGAATCCAGGTGAAAGCTATGATCCATTATTGATGTCCCTTATTAAATCCACTTTAATCAGTGTACAGTAGATGACGGGGAGGAGACAGGTTAAAACCTCTTAAGGATTGGACCCTTTTTTATATTTTCGCCCAACATGGCATAAAATCTATCTGCCTGTAGCTCAGGCCCTGAAGGAAGGATGTGCATTTTCTTGGTACCATTTGAAAGGAAACACTTTGAAGTTTGTGGAAATGGGAAATGAATGTAGGTGAATATAACAAAATAGATCTGGTAAAAGATAATACAAAGAAAAAAACATCTGTTTTTAAAGAAAATGTCGTACAATCATCTTTGAATTGCAAGAGAAAGGCCATAATGCATTATTACAGCCCAGATGCAATTTAAATTGTGTCCAGCAGTGTGTGCACAAAGTTTTAGACTAATCCAATGAACCACTGCATTTCTGTTCAAAATGTTGTATCAAGACTGCCCAAATGTGCCTAATTTGTTTATTAATAACATTTCATGTTCAAAACTGTGCACTCTCCTCAAACAATAGCATGGTATTATTTCACTGTAATAGCTACTGTAAATTGGTCAGTGCAGTTATATTAACAAGAATTTAAGCTTTCTGACAATATCAGATATGTTTATGTCCTGGGAAATTTTCTTGCTACTTACAACCTCATGCTAATCACATTAGCCTACTTTAGCTCAACCGTCCCATGGAAGTGACACCGATCCCATTAAAGAAGGATTTTTAAGGCTTGAGACAATTGAGACATGGATTGTGTATGTGTGCCATTCAGATGGTGAATGGGCAAGACAAAATACATGTGCCTTTGAGCGGGGTATGGTAGTAGGTGCCAGGCGTGCCGATTTGTGTCAAGAACTGCCATTCTGGTTGGTTTTTCATGCTAAACAGTTTTGCATGAGTATCAAGAATGGTCCACCACCAAGAAGACATCCAGCCAACTTCACACAACTGTTGGAAGCATCGGAGTCAAAAAATTGGGCCAGCATCCCTCCGGAATGCTTTCGACACCTTGTAGAGTCTGGTTGCACAACCGATTGGCAAACGTACTTCAAATTGAGAAATCATGTCACTAAACTGAATAAAAAGAAGAAGAAACTACACTATGAAACAAAGATAAATGACATTAAAAATGGTAGTGAAAAGCTTTGGCGCACCCTCAATGAAATTTTGGGAAAAAAGGCAAACCCATTGTTCATTGAATCAGACGCCTCATTCACTACAAAACTAACTGATTTTGACAACTTGTCACGCCCTGATCTGTTTCACCTGTCCTTTTTGCTTGTCTCCACCCCCTCCAGGTGTCGCTCATTATCTCTGGTGTATTTATATCTGTGTTTTCTGTCTCTCTGTGCCAGTTTGTCTTGTTTACAAGTCAACCAGCAGTCATCTCCTTGCTCCTACTCCTTGCTCCCAGTCTCTGTTTTTTCCTAGTCCTCCTGATTTTGACCCTTGCCTGTCCTGACACCAAACCTGCCAGCCTGACCAATCTTCCTGCCCTGACCTCGAGCCTGCCTAACACCTGTACTGTTTGGACTCTGACCTGGTTACTGAACTCTCGCCTGTACTCGACCTGCCTTTTTTGCCTGCCCCTTGTGATATAATAAATATCGAAGCTCAACC
Source organism: Salvelinus fontinalis (assembly GCF_029448725.1). Classification (NCBI taxonomy): domain Eukaryota; kingdom Metazoa; phylum Chordata; class Actinopteri; order Salmoniformes; family Salmonidae; genus Salvelinus; species Salvelinus fontinalis. Next base: position 7,721,251 of record NC_074685.1, read on the forward strand.
ATCTGCCTCCTGTGTCTGCATATGGGTCTAGCCTTCACATACAACTACGTTAATAATTTTTTCATTGGCAAGATTAGCAAATGTAGGCATGACATGCCAGCAACAAACGCTGACACGACACATCCAAGTATATCTTCTTCTTAATAGGGGGCGCCACTTTTGGAAAAAATAGTGCCCAAATTAAACGGCCTCGTACTCTGTTCTAGATCATATGATATGCATATTATTATTACTATTGGATAGAAAACACTCTGAAGTTCCTAAAACTGTTTGAATTATATCTGTGAGTAAAACAGAACTCCTTTGGCAGGCAAACTTCCAAACAGGAAGTGAAAATTCTGAAATGGGTCTCTGTGAAGGGCTGCGCCTATTCAATTGCCTTCTATTTATGGAAATGTATGCACTTCATACGCCTTCCACTAGATGTCAACAGGCAGTAGAATGTTGAATGAGGTGTCTAGCCTGATGTGGGACGGAATGAGAGCTTTTGGAGTGACAGGTCAGCCGTATTGGCAGTATTTTGCTGCGCACCTGGGTGCACCATATCGTTTTCTGCAATGCGTTAGTTAGACACAAAGAAATGCTCAGTCTGGGACGTTATTGGATACATACGAGAAAAACATCCTAAAGATGGATTTTCAACTGAGTTTGACCAGTTTATTTGACTTTTATTATGACTTTTGGAATTTTTCGTTCCATGCGTCAAACTTTCATGGACACTATGCTAGCCAAAGTTGCTAATTCGACAGAAGAAATGGACATTCTAAAACAAAACAACAATTTATTGTGGAACTAGGACTCCTGGCACTGCATTCTGATGAAAGATCATCAAAGGTAAGAGAATATTTATGATGTTATTTCGTATTTTTGTTGAATATGTTGACTCCAACATGGTGGAGAATGGCTGAGCGCTGTCTCAGATTATTGTATGCTGTGCTTTTTACTAAAGTTATTATTTTTAAATCTAACACAGCGGTTGCATTAAGAACCAGTGTATCTTTAATTATATGTCCAACATGTATTTTTCAGCAAAGTTTATGATGAGTTTTTCTGTTAGATTACGTGACTCTCCAAAATTTCTCTGGACAATTTGGAGCATTTTTGCGCCATGTTCACAATGTAAAACCAGGATTTGTAGCTATAAATATGCACATTTTCGAACAAAACATAAATGTATTGTATAACATGATGTCATAAGACGGTCATCTGATGAAGTTGTTCAAAGGTTAGTGATTAATTTTATCTCTATTTGTGGGTTTTGTGAAAGCTATCTTTGCGGTGAAAAAAGGGCGTTGTGTGTTGCGCTATTGTGGTGAGCTAACATAAATATATGTTGTGTTTTCGCTGTAAAGCATTTAAAAAATCTGACATGTTGGCTGGATTCACAAGATGTTTATCTTTCATTTGCTGTATTGGACTTGTGATTACATGAAATTATATTATACGATATTCCCTGTGGCGCTAGGCTAGGCTATGCTAGTCAGCGTTTCTGATGTGGAGGATCCCGGATCCGGGAGGGTGATTAAGTAGAGGATATTGGACCAAATTTTCAAAGACAAGAATTGAAATTTTGAATTCCTTAAAGTGAGTGTGGAGGAAGTGTGTTACGTTCCCCAGTTTCTGTGTTGTGGGTTTGTATGGATTCCAAGCAGCTGATTGGTCGGCCCCATTGCAGATTGGAGCTCTGACCCCGCCCTCTCTAAAGGGGATACAGCTGTCTGTAATTACCGACTTCCTTGGCAGCTTGAAAAGCCAGTGTTCCTTTGTCAGGAGGGAAGAGAGCTTCTTTGTGTGTGCTGTTGGTCTGGTAAATTTGTTGTGAAGTGTTTTGTAGCCGGTCCTGCAGAGGTATGTGTTTGCTATAGTACCTAGTGTTTTTGGTTTATTCAAATTGTACACTGAGTTTGGTGACTTATTCTGTTTCATTTGTTCCCAGGGCGGAAGGGGACGGCACCTTGGGAGTGTTTAGGCAAGAGGCGTGCTGGCATACATATACCTGTAGTATTAACCATGTCTATGCACACTAGGTAAGACCTGGGCGGACCACCCCCTGTATTTTGGTTAGCGTGCCAGGTGGCGTTAAGAGTATGTAGGAGAGGGGACTCTTTAACTTTTACTTTCTTTGCTTTGGTTCCGTCCAGGTCCTTTTCCCCACATTTACCCTGTTAAGAAAATACATTCCCAGTTAAAGGTAATATTCTGTTAACAGTCATCCTTATCCGCACTTACAATCACATACCTCTTTCATTCCACGGGGAGTTGAGTTGTAGCGGGGTGTTGCGTTCCCTCCACTAAGAGGCGTACGTAACAAGGTGAGAGAAAAAAAAATCTACAACAATGACAAGCCACTGGGGTCTGACAACTTGGATGGAAAATTACTGAGGATAATAGCGGACGATATTGCCACTCCTATTTGCCATACCTTCAATTTCAGCCTACTAGGCCTGGAGGGAAGCAAGAGTCATTCCGCTAACTAAGAATCGTAAAGCCCCCTTTAACGGCTCAAACATCCAACCAATCAGCCTGTTACCAACCTTTAGTAAAGTTTTGAGAGATTGTGTTTGACCAGATACAATGCTATTTTACAGTAAACAAATTAACAGACTTTCAACACACTAATAGGGAAGGACATTCAACAAGGACAGCACTTACACAAATGACTGATGATTGGCAGAGAGAAATTGATGATACAAATATTGTGGGGGTTATTTTGTTAGTCTTCAGTGCGTCTTTCGACATTATCGATCATAGTCTGCTGCTGGAAAAACGTGTGTTATAGTTTCACACCCCCTGCTATATTGTGGATTAAAGAGTTACCTGTCTAACTGAACACAGAGGCTGTTCTTTAATGGAAGTCTCAACATAATCCAGGCATAATCTGGAATTCCCCAGGCCAGCTGTCTACTGTAGGCCACTTTTTTCATTCTTTACTAATGAGTAAAGCCAGTTTGTCCATGTAGGCAGAGACTCAACACTATACACGTCAGCTACTACAGCAACTGAAATGACTGCAACACTTAACAAAGAGCCGTCATTTAAAATAATACTTTTTTCTTAACTGACTTGCCTAGTTAAATAAAGGTAAATAAATAAAAACAGCACTATAAACAAGGCAGGTCCTACAGGCTCTAGTTTTGCCGCATCTGGACTACTGTTCAGTCGTGTGGTTAGATGCCACAAAGATGGACTTAGGAAAATTGCAATTGGCTCAGAACAGGGCAGCATGGCTGGCCCTTGGATGTACACATTGAGCAAACAATAATATGCTTGTCAATCTCTCATGGCTCAAAGTAGAGAAGAGATTGACTTCATCACTACTTGTATTTATGAGAGGTATTGACATGTTGAAAACACCGAGCTGCCTGTTTGAACTGCTGGCGCACAGCTCGGACACCCATTCATACCCCACAAGACATGTCACCAGAGGTCTCTTCACAGTCCCCAAGTACAGAACAGACTATGGGAGGCGCACAGTACTACATAGAGCCATGACTACATGGAACTCTATTCCACATCAGGTAACTGATGCAAGCATTAGAATCCGACTTAAAAAATGGATAAAAATACAGCTTATGGAACAGCGCGGACTGTAAAGCAACACCAACATAGGCACAGACACATGCATAGACACACATGATAACAGACGTACTATACATATATACACATGGATTTTGTGTTGTATATATGTGGTAGTGGAGTATGGGCCTGAGGGCACACACTTAGTGTGTTGTGAATTCTGTAATGAATCTATTGTAATGTATTTAAAATTGTTTAACTGACTTAATTTTGCCGGACCCCAGGAAGAGTAGCTGCTGCCTTGGCAGGAACTAATGGGGAGCCATAATAAATAGTAATAGAGTTCATGCTCCGATGAATTGAGGCTGTTCTGAGGGCAAAAGGGGAGGTGCAACTCAATATTAGACCATGTTACTAGTGTTTGGTATACTCAGATGTCATTGTTGTAAAATGTGTGTGTGCTACATTTACTACCAACATATATTCAAATATTTAATTAATTTGACATATTTACTTCTGTTATATTATGCAAATGTTCCTATAGTGGACAGAATGTGTTACCACATTGCACAGACGTTTTCACCACACAAGAAGGAAAGGAAATACACATCCTTTTAACTTCAGATTTCTGATGTTAATATTAAAGTTTATAATCATCACAATCTCATAAAATCGTTTGCTAAAACAGATCAATATCTTTGGTTTAATACCAGTGTTTTTGTTATATGCACCAGTCTGCAGTGAGACTTAAAAACGCAGCTGTAGTTTTTAGACCACGCTGGCTAGAAAAGAATGGTGTGCTCCTCCCATAAATATCTCTGGCTTCACATGAATTCATGGATTTGAGGGTTAAGCTATCTTTCAAATGAAAGCCAACCCCTGTCGCAATTTAAAAACCAATGTCAGGAGGTGATTCGTTGAAATCGTCCAGTCAAAAAAGTGTTTTTTGTCTTTTTATTGGCCATCTAAAGAAATCATTTTCTCACAGAGATATAAGCTAGTGAACCCAAGATCATTAAGGTTTGTCTATTACAAGAGTGCAAACGGTACATGTCACAGCGGTTATTGTCCCATTTCCATTGGTTTAAATACAATATCAACGTGAGTGATTAATTTGCACAAACTATTGATTATACACTACTGTTCAAAAGTTTGGGATCACTTAGAAATGTCCTTGTTTTTGAAAGAAAAGCACCTGTGTTGCCATTAAAATAACATCAAATTGATCAGAAATACAGTGTAGACATTATGGTTGTAAATTACTATTGTAGCTGGAAACGGATGATTTTTAATGGAATATCTACATAGGCGTACAGAATATCTACATAGGCGTACCCATTATCAGCAACCATCACTCCTGTGTTCCAATGGCATGTTGTGTTAACTAATCCAAGTTTATAATTTTAAAAGGCAAATTGGGAATTAAAAAACCCTTTTGAAAGTATGTTAGCACAGCTGAAAACTGTTGTTCTAATTAAAGAAGCAATAAAACTGTCCTTCTTTAGACTAGTTGAGTATCTGGAGCATCAGCATTTGTGGGTTCGATTACAGGCTCAAAATGGCCAGAAACAAAGGACTTTCTTCTGAAACTCGTCAGTCTATTCTTGTTCTGAATGAAGGCTATTCCATGCGAGAAATTGCCAAGAAACTGAAGATCTCATACAACGCTGTGTACTACTCCCTCACAGAATAGCGCAAACTGTCTCTAAGCAGAATAGAAAGAGGAGTGGGAGGCCCCGGTGCACAAGTCCTCCCAAGTCCTCAACTGACAGCTTCATTAAATAGTACCCGCAAAACACCAGTCTCAACGTCAACAGTGAAGAGGCGACTCCGGGATGTTGGCCTTTTAGGCAGAGTTCCTCTGTCCAGTGCCTTTGTTCTTTACCCATCTTAATCTTTTATTTTTATTAGCCAGTCTGAGATATGGCTTTTTCTTTGCAACTCTGCCAAGAAGCCTCCCGGAGATGCTTCTTCACTGTTGATGTTGAGACTGGTGTTTTGCGGGTACTATTGTCACGTTCCTGACCTATTTCTGTTAGTTTGTTGTATGTGTTAGTTGGTCAGGACGTGAGTTTGGGTGGGCATTCTATGTTGTCTGTTTCTATGTTGGTTTAAGGGTTGCCTGGTATGGCTCTCAATTAGAGGCAGGTGTTTGGCGTTCCTCTAATTGAGAGTCATATTTAGGTAGGTTGTTTCACAGTGTTCGTTGTGGGTGGTTGTCTCCTGTGTCAGTGTTTGTCGCACCATACGGGACTGTTCGGTTTGTTTTGTACATCGTTCTTTTTGTGTAGTCTATTTTTCCCTGTTCGTGCGTTCTTCGTGTTTTATGTAAGTTCGTATGGTTCAGGTCAGTCTTCATCGTTTTGTTATTTTGTTAGTTAATTCAAGTATAGTTCGTTTTCGGTCTACATTGTTTTTGTCGTGTCTTTATTAAATCATGTCATTTCACAACGCTGCGCCTTGGTTCAATCACTACTCCTCATCTTCGGAGGAGGAGGACTACCGTTACAGAACCACCCACCAAATTACCAGAACCAAGCAGCGTATGTTCGAGCAGGGTAATACACAGGACTACTGGACTTGGGAGGACGAGCTGGATGGAAAAGGTCCTTGGGCGGACATTGGGGAATATCGCCGCGCTCGTGAGGAGATGGAAGCAGCGCGAGCCCAGGAGCGGTGGTATGAGGAGGCAGCAAAGAGACGTGGCTGGAAACCGGAGAATGAAGCTCAAAACCGGATTTATGAAGGTACGCGGTTAGCACGGAAGCCCGTGAAGAAACCCCAAAAATTTCTTGGGGGGGACTAAGAGGTGGTGGGCCAAGGGCAGGTAGGAGACCTGCGCCCACTTCCCAGGCTAACCGTGGAGAGCGGGAGTACGGGCAGACGCCGTGTTACGCAGTAGAGCGCACGGTGTCTCCTGTACGTGTGCATAGCCCGGTGCGGGTTATTCCACCTCCCCGCACTGGTAGGGCTAGATTGAGCATTGAGCCAAGTGCCATGAAGCCGGCTCTACATATCTGGCCACCAGTACGTCTCCTTGGGCCGGCTTACATGGCACCAGCCTTACGCATGGTGTCCCCAGTTCGCCTACATAGCCCGGTGCGGGTTATTCCACCTCTCCGCACTGGTCGGGCGACGGGGAGCATTCAGCCAGGTAAGGTTGGGCAGGCTCAGTGTTCAAGGGAGCCAATACGCCTGCACGGTCCGGTATTTCCGGCGCTACCTCCCCGCCCCAGCCCAGTACCACCAGTGCCTACACCACGCACCAGGCTTCCAGTGCGTTTTCAGAGCCCTGTTCCTCCTCCACGCACTCTCTCTATGGTGCGTGTCTCCAGCCCAGTGCCTCCAGTTCCGGCACCACGCACTAAGCCACCTGTGCGTCTCCAGAGCCCTGTACACACTGTTCCTTCTCCCCGTACTCGTCCTGATGTGCGTGCACTCATCCCGGTGCCACCAGTGCCGGTACCACGTACCAGGCAAATAGTACGCTTTGAGAGTCCAGTGTGCCCTGTCCCTGCTCCCCGCACTAGGCTTGAAGTGCGTGTCTCCAGTCCGGTGCCTCCAGTTCCGGCACCACGCACCAGGCCTACAGTGCGTCTCAGCCGGCCAGAGTCTGCCGTCTGCCCAACGGCGCCTGAACTGTCCGTCTGCCAAGCGCCGCATGAACTGCTCGTCTGTATTGAGCCTTCAAAGCCGCCCGTCTGCCATGAGCCTGCAAAGCCGCCCGTCTGCCATGAGCCTACAGAGCCTTCCGCCAGACTGGAGCCGCTAGAGCCTTCCGCCAGACAGGAGCCGCTAGAGCCTTCCACCAGACAGGAGCAGCCAAAGCCTTCCGCTAGACAGGATCAGTCTGAGCCATCCGTCTCCTCAGCGCCATCTGAGTCATCCGTCTCCTCAGCGCCGTCTGAGCCATCCGTCTCCCCAGCGCCGTCTGAGCCATCCGTCTCCCCAGCGCCGTCTGAGCCATCCGTCTTTCCAGCGCCGTCTGAGCCATCCGTCTCCCCAGCGCCGTCTGAGCCATCCGTCTCCCCAGCGCCATCTGAGCCATCCGTCTCCCCAGCGCCGTCTGAGCCATCCGTCTCCCCAGCGCCGTCTGAGCCATCCATCTCCCCAGCGCCGTCTGAGCCATCCGTCTCCCCAGCGCCGTCTGAGCCATCCGTCTGTCCCGAGCCATTAGAGCCTCCCGTCTGTCCCGAGCCGTCAGAGCCGTTAGTCAGTCAGGAGCCGCTAGAGCCATTCGTCGGTCAGGATCTGCCAGAGCCGCCAACCAGACAGGATCTGCCAGAGCCGCCAACCAGACAGGATCTGCCAGAGCCGCCAACCAGACAGGATCTGCCAGAGCCGCCAACCAGTCAGGATCTGCCAGAGCCGCCAACCAGACAGGATCTGCCAGAGCCGCCAACCAGACAGGATCTGCCAGAGCCGCCAACCAGACAGGATCTGCCAGAGCCGCCAGCCAGCCATGAGCGTCCAGAGCCGCCAGCCAGCCATGAGCGTCCAGAGCCGCCAGCCAGCCATGAGCGTCCAGAGCCGCCAGCCAGCCATGAGCGTCCAGAGCCGTCAGCCAGCCATGAGCGTCCAGAGCCGTCAGCCAGCCATGAGCGTCCAGAGCCGTCAGCCAGCCATGAGCGTCCAGAGCCGTCAGCCAGCCATGAGCGTCCAGAGCCGTCAGCCAGCCCGGAGCTGCCAGTAACCCGGAACTGCCCCTCAGTCCAGAGCTGTCTCTCTGTCCGGAGCTGCCTTTCAGTCCGGAGTTGCCCCTCAGTCCAGAGCTGTCTCTCTGTCCGGAGCTGCCTTTCAGTCCGGAGTTGCCCCTCTATCCTGAGCTACCTCTCTATCCTGAGCTACCTCTCTATCTCGACCTACCTCGCTGTCCTGAGCTACCTTGTCTTGGTGTTGCCCCTTATATTAGGTGGGTGGAGAGAGAGGGTGGTCATTCCAAGGGGGAGATTCAAGCTGGGATTGACTATGGTGGGGTGGGGACCTCGTCCTGAGCCTGAGCCACCACCGTGGTCAGATGCACACCCAGACCCTCCCCTATACATTGTGCTTGTGCGCCCGGAGTTCGCACCTTAGGGGGGGGGGGGGTTATGTCACGTTCCTGACCTATTTCTGTTAGTTTGTTGTATGTGTTAGTTGGTCAGGACGTGAGTTTGGGTGGGCATTCTATGTTGTCTGTTTCTATGTTGGTTTAAGGGTTGCCTGGTATGGCTCTCAATTAGAGGCAGGTGTTTGGCGTTCCTCTAATTGAGAGTCATATTTAGGTAGGTTGTTTCACAGTGTTCGTTGTGGGTGGTTGTCTCCTGTGTCAGTGTTTGTCGCACCATACGGGACTGTTCGGTTTGTTTTGTACATCGTTCTTTTTGTGTAGTCTATTTTTCCCTGTTCGTGCGTTCTTCGTGTTTTATGTAAGTTCGTATGGTTCAGGTCAGTCTTCATCGTTTTGTTATTTTGTTAGTTAATTCAAGTATAGTTCGTTTTCGGTCTTCGTTGTTTTTGTCGTGTCTTTATTAAATCATGTCATTTCACAACGCTGCGCCTTGGTTCAATCACTACTCCTCCTCTTCGGAGGAGGAGGACTACCGTTACAACTATTTAATGAAGCTGCCAGTTGAAGACTTGTGAGGTGTCTGTTTCTCAAACTAGACACTCTAATGTATTTCTCCTCTTGCTCAGTTGTGCACCGGGGCTTCCCACTCCTCTTTCCATTCTGGTTAGAGCCAGTATGCAGCTACAATAGTCATTTACAACATGAACAATTTCTACACTGTATTTCTGATCAATTTGATGTTATTTTAATGGACAAAAAATGTGCTTTTCTTTCAAAAACAAGGACATTTCTAAGTGACCCCAAACTTTGGAATGGTGGTATATATGAAATATTGGTCTGGTTTCCGGAACAAGGTACCAATTTAGCAACATTACAAGTAATCTGATCACAAGTGTGATGTGTGTTTAGGGAGTAACTTTTATGTATTGGTCTTTAAAACATCACAACTTATTTCAGTATATTGATTCTGAATTTGGACATCTAGAACCATTGTTTTGACACTTGGCCATATAAATCAAAAAGCCATGACAACAGGAAGCAGCAACAGTATAATTTTCAATGTTTGTTTTAGGAATAAAAATGGTACTTCACATTCGTTTTCTACAGTATTCTACTTTATCAGATAAAAACTACTGAATGAGGCCAAAAACGTGCTATGATTTATAGATTTTTATGATATTAGTGAAATCGTGATATCCTGCCTATAGAGAGAGCATGTAATAGGCCTGCAGTATTCCTTCCCATCAAGGAATGTTGTAACCTATTGTACCGTCACCTGTTAGAACATATTTTACCAAAGGTGTGTGTTTGTGTGTGTGGGCGCGTACGTGCGGTTGTGTGTATTACCCTTAGAGGGTAATGAGTGTATATGGGTCATGGTGTAATATAGAGTAGAAGCATCAGCAGCAGTTCCTGCTCCTGTGTTGGTTCCATGAAGAGGTAAAATCACTGCATGGGCTCTTTAAGTAGACCACACAGCTGACCCAGAAAAACACACACACACACACACATACACTTTTACACAGTGCTACTAGAAATTCAGAAAGGTATTTTCCGAAAGGTATATAACATTCTTGACTGAAACTATCCAACCACGTACATATTGCTCTCACAGAATCTCTCAGACATCACATACAGTACTTCATAACACCCATCATTTAAAAAGTATGCTGGTGGTCAAAAGCAATTTTCTAACTTTGGAAAGCAGTGAAAATATACAAAGCCATACATCTAGTTAAGATATGCGGCATTATGAAACACAATACAGCGAGAGTTTATGGAGTTGGTTTAGATGCATCATCCTGTTTCTCATCAATGTCAGCCTGATTTCACACTGACTGTTCAGACAGAAGCAATGATGTGCTCTGTTCTTTAAATGACAGACAGAGAGACAGAGGAAGACAGAAAGAGACAGTGTGAAAAGAGAGGGAGAAAGAGAAGGAGAAACAAAGAGAAATGAAGAGACAAAGTCAGAGTGAGTGAAGAAAGAAGGATGCAGAAACAGAACAAGAGGAACAAAACAGTCATGTCTCACAGAGTTCTGTATCCTTCACCATCAACACAGACTGTATGTAAAACACACATCACAGAGTTCTGTAACCTTCACCATCAACACAGACTGTATGTAAAACACACATCACAGAGTGCTGTAACCTTCACCATCAACACAGACAGTATCCAAAACACACATCACAGAGTTCTGTAACCTTCACCATCAACACAGACAGTATCCAAAACACACATCACAGAGTTCTGTATCCTTCACCATCAACACAGACTGTATGTAAAACACACATCACAGAGTTCTGTAACCTTCACCATCAACACAGACTGTATGTAAAACACACATCACAGAGTTCTGTAACCTTCACCATCAACACAGACAGTATCCAAAAAACACATCACAGAGTTCTGTAACCTTCACCATCAACACAGACAGTATCCAAAACACACATCACAGAGTTCTGTAACCTTCACCATCAACACAGACAGTATCCAAAACACACATCACAGAGTTCTGTAACCTTCACCATCAACACAGACTGTATCCAAAACACACATCACAGAGTTCTGTAACCTTCACCATCAACACAGACAGTATCCAAAACACACATCACAGAGTTCTGTAACCTTCACCATCAACACAGACAGTATCCAAAACACACATCACAGAGTTCTGTAACCTTCACCATCAACACAGACTGTATCTAAAACACACATCACAGAGTTCTGTAACCTTCACTATCAACACAGATTGTATCTAAAACACACATCACAGAGTTCTGTAACCTTCACCATCAACACAGACTGTATCTAAAACACACATCACAGAGTTCTGTAACCTTCACCATCAACACAGACAGTATCCAAAACACACATCACATAGTTCTGTAACCTTCACCATCAACACAGACAGTATCCAAAACACACATCACAGAGTTCTGTAACCTTCACCATCAACACAGACTGTATCCAAAACACACATCACAGAGTTCTGTAACTTTCACCATCAACACAGACAGTATCCAAAACACACATCACAGAGTTCTGTAACCTTCACCATCAACACAGACAGTATCCAAAACACACATCACAGAGTTCTGTAACCTTCACCATCAACACAGACAGTATCCAAAACACACATCACAGAGTTCTGTAACCTTCACCATCAACACAGACTGTATGTAAAACACACATCACAGAGTTCTGTAACCTTCACCATCAACACAGACTGTATCTAAAACACACATCACAGAGTTCTGTAACCTTCACCATCAACACAGACTGTATCTAAATCACACATCACAGACTTCTGTAACCTTCACCATCAACACAGACTGTATCTAAAACACACATCACAGAGTTCTGTAACCTTCACCATCAACACAGACAGTATCCAAAACACACATCACAGAGTTATGTAACCTTCACCATCAACACAGACTGTATCTAAAACACACATCATAGAGTTCTGTAACCTTCACTATCAACACAAACTGTATCTAAAACACACATCACAGAGTTCTGTAACCTTCACCATCAACACAGACTGTATGTAAAACACACATCACAGAGTTCTGTAACCTTCGCCATCAACACAGACTGTATCTAAAACACACATCACAGAGTTCTGTAACCTTCACCATCAACACAGACTGTATCTAAAACACACATCACAGAGTTCTGTAACCTTCACTATCAACACAGACTGTATCTAAAACACACATCACAGAGTTCTGTAACCTTCACTATCAACACAGACTGTATCTAAAACACACATCAAAGAGTTCTGTAACCTTCACCATCAACACAGACTGTATCTAAAACACACATCACAGAGTTCTGTAACCTTCACTATCAACACAGACAGTATCCAAAACACACATCACAGAGTTCTGTAACCTTCACTATCAACACAGACAGAATTTAAAACACACATGAGCGTTTCCAGATTCCCACCTCTCTTCTGATTAACATAATGACAATACGTTGCCTGTAAAGTCTTCAGTGGCTCAGACGAACGTGTGTTATATAGCAGCTCATAAAATCCCAGCAGAACACAACCGTCCAGACGGCTCACTATGCCTGCAGCCATGTTACCATGCTACCATCCCTGATTTATGTGTTGGTGTTTTTCATAATAAACTCAATTACATCCAGGATGGAAATGAGGCTCTCACTCTGGCCTTGGGGAACGTTGCGTACGCCTCTAGCTACCTACTGTACCTGTGTACTCTTTCCTTATCATCACCAAGTATATCACTGGTGCTCTCTTTGATCATGGTACTCTCTCTCTCTCTCTCTCTCTGACAATTTTTTATTTCCCTACTATAAAACTGTATATCGGCAGATATATTGGTATTGGTAAGTTTTACCCCCTCCCTCCCGTCCTCCCACTTTCTTTCTTTTTCTCTCCCTGCTCTGCTCCACTCCTCCTCCCTGTCTCTCCATGGAGGCCTCCTTTCCCAGGCAGGTACCCATGGCTGGCTGTCACCAGGCATGCATGTGGCTGACACACAACTCCAAATACAGCTCCAGTAGAGCCATCACATCACAGCGATGGGATAAGCCGATCTGACACATACACTGGAGTTTGAGTCTGGTGACGCTCAAAGTTTTAGTACAGTACTGTCAGCCTACATTCTAGTAAGAGCTTCAAAACCAGAGAGTACTCTATATTCTGGAATCAGCTGTTGTTCCAGAGTGACTGCTCACAGAATCAGAACGAGCTCCAATCCAGAGAGAGGTAGCGTAAATCGAGAAGTTACAGTAGCGTTTGTCCCCTAATATGATTGGCTTCACTTCCTTCCCTTACTTCAATATGAACTAGAGCCTCTGCCCAGGAAAGGGATACAGTAGCTTCACACTGGTTGAATCAATGTTGTTTCCACATCATTTCAATTAAATTAAGTTAAAGTGGATTTGGTCCCCCCAATATGTCTGACTTCACTTCCTACAGTATGAAGCGAAGCAGAAAGAATCGGCACGCAAAGCTTGAACCAGAAGCTGTTCATCACAACACAGGTCACCTGACCCAGAGGCTGTCCATCACAACACAGGTCACATGACCGAGAGGCTGTCCATCACAATGCAGGTCACCTGACCCAGAGGCTGTCGATCACAATGGAGGTCACCTGACCCAGAGCCTGTCCATCACAACTCAGGTCACCTGACGCAGAGGCTGTCCATCACAACAAAACACAGGTCACAGGACTGACTGACTGGCTGGCTGACTGGCTGACTGGCTGAAGGACTGCCTGACTGGCAGACTGGCTAGCTGACGGACTGACTGACTGGCTGAATGACTGAATGTCTGGCTGAAGGACTGACTGACTGTCTGACTGACAGGCTGACTAACAGGCTGGCTGAAGGACTGCCTGACTGTCGAGGGACTGGGGAGAGAGAGAGACGTAAATAGCAGTACAGATTAGTCTGGTACTAAATCAGGTTCCGGGAACATGTCAGAAGTGATTGGGAAAACTGCTATAGACTGCCTGTCTGCCTTCAGGACAATGTGCTGATATGAGTTAAAATGTTATACGTTCCTCAATGGATCCTTATTGCCTTAGTCAGGTTCAAAGATGGATGGCTTGGAGTGAGGACTTTGATACTGTTTTGTGGTAGAGCTTTGAATGTAGAGTAGATCTGTGTGGAAAAGGACAGGGTTAAAATGCTGGTCAGTCTATATTCAGAAATCTATATCTCCCACAATGCAAGAGTGTCTCAAGAAAGAACTGCTGACTCCTCAGTTTTTGTTGACCGACATTTAGAAAATAAAATGATTGCCTCTAAAACACACACACACACGCACACACACACACACACGCACACACGCACACACACTTACACTGAGAAGCACTTTTGCCGAAGTCCCCCTTAAAGGTAATTGTTCTGTTTCCATGACGTAAATCAAATCACAGCCTGAAGCAGATTGGAGGGTTGTGTGCTATATGAGGTGTTTTGTTTTCTTAGGTCATAAAACAGGTGTGTATCCTCCCTGTCCTCCTATTACACATCTTATTAATGGTCTAATTAGCAGACTCTGATAAATGTTGATATTCAATTGCCTGTCAGTGTCTGTAGAGAGAGAGAGAGATAGAGTGAGAGAGACAGTCTATGCGTGTGAAAGAAAGAGGTAACGTGAGCTTGTGTGTGTGTGTGGCCTCCCTTCCACTCTTGTGTGTATGTTCTGCATGATGGGTCAGGAGATAACTGTGTTCCTCTATCGAACAGTGCAGTAGGTCTTGTGATCGACTCAGACAACAAGCATGTCCATTAGATTGACATGTATTAAGGGTCCCTGCTGCTCTAAACAACACGCTACTGGCAGGCCTAACAGGAATAAATAGCACTCTGATACAGACCTCCTCCCTTCTTCCTCTCTTCCCCTCCCCTCTGTGAAGAAGCAGCAGCAGTGGGTCATGTGTGTGTGTGTGTGTGTGTGTGTGTGTGTGTGTGTGTGTGTGTGTGTGTGTGTGTGTGTGTGTGTGTGTGTGTGTGTGTGTGTGTGTGTGTGTGTGTGTGTGTGTGTGTGTGCTGTGAAGCAGCAGCAGTGGGTCGTGTGTGTGTGTGCTGTGAAGCAGAAGCAGTGGGATATATCAAACAAGGACGCCTATGGCTTTGCTTCTCAGCGAGCCACGCTAACGTGTGTTGAATCATAGCTCTCCATCCGCAACCTGACCGCATCAAACAGGTGATTAATTTTTGCCTTAGCCAGAACAGAGCCCTTATCAGTCAGAACAGAGCCCTTATCAGTCAGGACAGAGCCCTTATCAGTCAGGACAGAGCCCTTATCAGTCAGGACAGAGCCCTTATCAGTCAGGACAGAGCCCTTATCAGTCCACTGCCATATGACTGGAGGAGAAGATGTGGAGCGAGAGAGAGAGCGAAAGAGGAGGGGGGGAGAGAAAGAGAGGAGGGCAGAGAGAGATAAATAGATTAAGAAAGAAAGAGAAAGAGAGCAAAAGAGAGAGAGAGGGAAAGACAAGAGAGAGGGAAAGAGGAGGGGAGAGAGCAAAATAGATAGAGCAAAAGAGCGAGAGAGGTATAGACGAGAGAGAGAGAGAGAGAGAGAGGAGAGAGAGAGAGAGAGAGAAGAGGGGAGCGAAAGATAGAGAGTAGGGGAGAGGGATATACAAGAGAGGTTTAGCATTACGGTGTAAATTATGAATAAAGAAGGTGTCACGGCAGCCTTCCCTCTCTTCACTAAAAGAGGGGTGAAACAGGGATCGGACCAACACGCAGCGTAGCCAGTGCTCAACATGTTTAACCTGTTTGGGCTGCAAGGGGCAGTATTGAGTAGCCAGATAAAAGGTGCCCATTTCAAACGGCCTCGTACTCAATTCTTGCTCGTACAATATGCATATTATTATTACTATTGGATAGAAAACACTATCTAGTATCTAAAACCGTTTGAATTATTTCTCTGAGTGAAACAGAACTCATTCTTCAGCACACTTCCTGACCAGGAAGTGGAAAGTCTGAAATCGAGGCTCTATTCTTCTTTCTACCTATAAATGGGCACAAGACATATTAGTATACATGCACGTCATACACCTTCCCCTGGGTGTCAAGAGGCTGTGAGAGAAGAAATGAGGTGATTATCTTGGTCTGAGATGGAACACATCATCTTGGAATGACGTGTCCCCCATTTTCGGTACTCTGAAGAGCGCGAGGTGGACAGTGGGATTGCCTTTTGTTTAGCTGCCGTTATAGGCGACTACTATCTCCGGCTTTGAATTTATTTGATACATGTCACCATATCATCGTAAAGTATGTTTTTTCAATATAGTTTCATCAGATTATTGAAACATTTTCAGGAGTTTTGCCGTGTTCCGTTCTCTTCCGTTTGTTGACATGGAGAGATTCGAGCCACTTGGCTAGCGCGCTTGCTAAATGAAGAGGGAAAGTTGCAGTTCTAAATCCAAACAACGATTGTTCTGGACAAAGGACACCTTGTCCAACATTCTGATGGAAGATCAGCAAAAGTAAGAAACATTTTATGATGCTATTTCATATATCTGTCGTAGTCGTCGGCGCCCAAGTGTTTCTGGCTTTTGTGGTAAGCTAATATAACGCTACATTTCTTTTCCGCTGTAAAACACTTAATAAATCGGAAATATTGGCTGGAATCACAAGATGCCTGTCTTTCATTTGCTGTACACTATGTATTTTTCAGAAATGTTTTATGATGAGTAATTAGGTATTTGACGTTGGTGCTTGTAATTATTATGGCTGCTTTCGGTGCAATTTCTGATTGTAGCTGCAATGTAAACTATGATTTATACCTGAAATATGCAAATTTTTCTAACAAAACATATGCCATACAATAAATATGTTATCAGACTGTCATCTGATGAAGTTGTTTCTTGGTTAGTGGCTATTTATATCTTTATTTGGTCGAATTTGTGATAGCTACTGATGGAGTAAAAAACTGGTGGAGTAAAAAAAGTGGTGTCTTTTGATAACGTGGTTAGCTAATAGATTTACATATTGTGTCTTCCCTGTAAAACATTTTAAAAATCGGACATGTTGGCTGGATTCACAAGATGTGTACCTTTCATATGCTGTATTGGACTTGTTAATGTGTGAAAGTTAAATATTAAAAAAAAATATCTTTTGAATTTCGCGCCCTGCACTTGAAGTGGCTGTTGTCATAAGTGTACCGACGCCGGGCTGCAGCCATAAGAAGTTAATTAAACAAAAAACAGTGAACACTTACAATGAACAAAAAATAACAAAGTGTGGCAAACCGAAACAGTCCTATCTGGTGCAGAACACAAACACAGAGACAGGAAACAACCACCCACAATCCCCAACACAAAACAAGCCACCTATATATGATTTTCAATCAGGGACAACGATTGACAGCTGCCTCTGATTGAGAACCATATTAGGCTGGACATAGAAACAGACAAACTAGACACACAACATAGAATTCCCACCCAGCTCACGTCCTGACCAACACTAAACAAGCAAAACACATAAGAACTATGGTCAGGATGTGACAGTACCCCCCCCCCCCCCCCCCCCCCCCCCCCCCCCGAGGTGCGGACTCCGAACGCACCCCTAAAACTCAAGGGGAGGGTCTGGGTGGGCATCTGTCCGCGGTGGCGGCTCCGGCGGTGGACGAGGACACCACTCCACCACTGTCTTTGTCCCCCTCCTTAGCGTCCTTTGAGTGGCAACCCTCGCCCCCGACCATGGTCCAGGAACCTTCACCAAGGCCCCTCCTAAATATAGACAACTCACAACAGAGAGGTAGCTCAGGACAGAGGGGTAGCTCAGGACAGAGAGGTAGCTCAGAACAGAGGGGCAACTCCGGACTGAAGGACAGCTCCGGACAGAGAGGCAGCTCTGGACTGAATGGTTGCTCCGGACTAGATGCAGCTCATGACTGGAGGGCAGCTCATGACTGGAGGGCAGCTCATGACTGGAGGGCGGCTCATGACTGGCTGGCGGCTCCTGACTGGCTGGCGGCTCCTGACTGGCTGGCGGCTCTGGCAGCTCCTGACTGGCTGGCGGCTCTGGCAGCTCCTGACTGGCTGGCAGCTCTGGCAGCTCCTGACTGGCTGGCGGCTCTGGCAGCTCCTGACTGACGGACGGCTCTAATGGCTCGGGACAGACGGGCGGCTCTGAAGGCTCGTGGCAGACGGACGGCTCAGATGTGCCTGGGCAGACGGACGGATCAGATGGCGCTGGGCAGACGGACGGATCAGATGGCGCTGGGCAGACGGACGGCTCAGATGGCGCTGGGCAGACGGATGGCTCAGACGGCGCTGGGCAGACGGATGGCTCAGACGGCGCTGGGCAGACGGATGGCTCAGACGGCGCTGGGCAGACGGATGGCTCAGACGGCGCTGGGCAGACGGATGGCTCAGACGGCGCTGGGCAGACGGATGGCTCAGACGGCGCTGGGCAGGCAGGCATATCAGACGGCGTTGAGCAGACGAGCAGTGCAGACGGCGTTGAGCAGACGAGCAGTGCAGGCGGCGTTGGGCAGGCAGGCAGTACAGACAGTGCTGGGCAGATGAGCAGTGCAGGCGGCGTTGGACAGACGGCCGACTCTGACCTGCTGAGGTGCACAGTAGGCCTGGTTCGTGGTGTCGGAACTGGTGGTACCGGACTGGAGACACGCACCTCAAGGCTAGTGCGGGGAACAGGCACAGGGCACACTGGACTCTCGAGGCGCACTATAGGCCTGGTGCGTGGTACCGGAACTGGAGGTACCGGGCTGAGGGCACGCACCTCGAGAAGGAACAGTGCGTACAGGGCTCTGGAGACGCACAGGAGGCTTGGTGCGTGGTGCCGGAACTGGAGGTACTGGGCTGGAGACACGCACAATAGGGAGAGTGCGTGGAGGAGGAACAGGCCTCTGGAGACGCACTGGAAGCCTGGTGCATGGTGTAGGCACTGGTGGTACTGGGCTGGGGCCACGCACCATAAGGCAAGTGCGGGGTGCTGGAACTGGAGGAAATGGGCTGGGGCGGGTAGGTGGCGCCGGATATACCGGACCGTGCAGGCGTACTGGCTCCCTTGAGCACTGAGCCTGCCCAACCTTACCTGGTTGAATGCTCCCCGTAGCCCGACCAATGCGGGGAGGTGGAATAACCCGCACTGGCCTGTGTAGGCGAACCGGGGGACACCATGCGTAAGGCTGGTGCCATGTACACCGGACCGAGGAGACGTACTGGAGGCCAGATATGTTGAGCCGGCTTCATGGCACTTGGCTCAATACTCAATTTAGCCCGGCCAGTGCGGGGAGGTGGAATAACCCGCACCGGGCTATGCACACGTACAGGAGACACCGTGCGCTCTTCCGCATAACACGGTGTCTGCCCGTACTCCCGCTCTCCACGGTAAGCATGAGAAGTGGGCGCAGGTCTCCTACCTGACTTCGCCACACTATCCTTTAGCCCCCCCCCCCCCCCCCCCTTCCCCAAGAAATGTTTGGGGTTTCTTCACGGGCTTCTTACCGCGTCGTCGTGCTAACCTCATTCGCCGGTATCCCTCTGCACATTTCTCCATCGAATCCCAGGCAGGCTCCGGCACTCTCCCTGGGTCAACCGACCACCTGTCTATTTCCTCCCAAGTGGTGCAACCCAGATCCGGCTCCTGCTGCCAAGCTAGCTCCTCGAAACGCTGCCTCTCTGCTTTTGCTGCCTCTGCTTTGTATCGCCTCTGCTTTGGGGCGGCGATACTCCTCTGGCTCTGCCCACGGTCCTTTTCCGTCCAGCTCGTCCTCCCATGTCCATTTCTCCTGGTCCCGCTGCTGCTGCTGCTGCCACTGCTGCCCGTTGCTACGCTGCTTGGTCCGAGATTTGTGGGTGGTTCTGTCACGGCAGCCTTCCCTCTCTTCACTAAAAGAGGCGGTGAAACAGGGATCGGACCAACACGCAGCGTAGCCAGTGCTCAACATGTTTAATTAAACAAAAAACAGTGAACACTTACAACGAACAAAAAATAACAAAGTGTGGCAAACCGAAACAGTCCTATCTGGTGCAGAACAAAAACACAGAGACAGGAAACAACCACCCACAATTCCCAACACAAAACAAGCCACCTATATATGATTCTCAATCAGGGACAACGATTGACAGCTGCCTCTGATTGAGAACCATATTAGGCTGGACACAGAAACAGACAAACTAGACACACAACATAGAATTCCCACCCAGCTCACGTCCTGACCAACACTAAACAAGCAAAACACATAAGAACTATGGTCAGGACGTGACAGAAGGAGAGATAGAGGGTAAAATAAGGAGAGCAAGAAATCATGTTTTTGTATTTTTTGACTCTTTCTACATAAATGACAATCCCTATAATCACAGCCGAACTGCTTCTGCCACAAGACAAATAGTGACCTGTCACTGAGCCACCACTCTCCTTTCCTCTCCACAGCATTCTAAAAGAATGTCACATTCATACTGACAGCCTTTTCTCACACTCTCATCATCTGAATGCTTCAGAGTGGCCCCAAACTAGACAGATTACATCAAAAGAAACTGGGAAGATGGCAGGGTAACCATTGGTTTCCATGTGTTTGGTGACATTCCATTTATCTGTTTTGGCCATTATCATGAACTGTCCTCCCTTCAGCAGCCTCCTGTGCTGGAAACCCAATGTTGAATTGCATTGAATTCGTTGGGCAGAAATGAGTGTTTGAATCAGGAAAGTTTCCTCTCACGACCTCTACAAGCCAGAATGTCTAATATAATTCTATTTTAACATACTTTACCGGTTGTCCATGCATTTGGTCCTTTTGTCGGTAGGAATGTGAGACAATATATCCACAGGAAAGTAGAATTACATCAACTTTTGAACCATACCGGTAGGTTGAGATGAACTCATTGCCAGGGGAATGAACTATTTTCTTCACACAATATTATCATCCAGGTGTCTATAACAGCACAATTAGTAGTAGCTTAATTTTGAGAATCCATCAGCAGCCCTGCATCAGCCATGGTGACAGTTAATTACCATGGTGATGGTTAGAATTAAGATTAGAGTCTTTGATTGAAAGTAATACTTTTTATACTTTAACCCAAAGACGTGTATGTTCAGGAACCAATCATCAGTCTCTACACGACAGTAAAGACATTCAGAGTCTGAGTAACTCAATTAAATATAGAGCTGAAACTGTGTCCCAGATGGGATTAAACAAGCAGGAAACCATTCTCTATACCCCACTGAGTGAGAGGTTCACTTACTGTACTGAGCTTTCCATTACTGTCAAATACATATACATAAAGGATACGGCTGGGAATTGCAAGGGACCTCACAATACGATATTATCAACATACTTAGGTGCCGATACGATATGTATTGCATCTTGGCCATGTACTGTTATAATCTCAACCTGGCACAGGCAGAAGAGGACTGGTCACCCTTCAGAGCCTGGCTCCTCTCTAGGTTTCTCTTTAGGTTCCTGCCTTTCGAGGGAGTTTTTCCTAGCCACCGTGATTCTACATCTGCATTGCTTGCTGTTTGGGGTTTTAGGCTGGGTTTCTGTATAGCACTTTGTGACATCGACTGATGTGAAAAGGGCTTATAAATACATTTGATTGATTGATTGATTGATATTGCATTTCTCCCGATTGTCCTGATTCTTTGTATTGCGATTAGTTATTTTAGTTTTTTACAAGTCGATACTTGGAGTCAAAGTATCTGTCACGTTCCTGACCTATTTTCTGTTGTTTTTGTATGTGTTTAGTTGTTCAGGGCGTGAGTTGGTGGGCATTCTATGTTATGTGTTTCTCTGTTGGGTTAAATGTGTTGCCTGATATGGTTCTCAATTAGAGGCAGGTGTTTGACGTTTCCTCTGATTGAGAACCATATTAAGGTAGGCTGTTCTCACTGTTTGTTTGTGGGTGATTGTTCCTATGTCTATTTGCACCACACGGGACTGTTTAGGTAGTCTGTTCCTGTTTCATGCGTTCTTCGTGTTTATGTAAGTTCTTGTTCAGGTCAGTCTACGTCGTTTGTTATTTTGTAATTCATTCAAGTGTTCTTCGTGTTTCGTCTTTCATTTATTAAATTCATTATGTATTCATCACCCGCTGCGCCTTGGTCCACTCATTGTCCTCAAGACCATCGTTACAGTGTTGATATAATAGCGCCCAAATTAATATCGGTGTCACGCCCTGACTATAGTTACATTTGTTTTCTTTATTATTTGTTTAGGTCAGGGTGTGACAAGGGTGGTTTGGTTAGTTTTGTATTGTCTATGGGTTTTTGTTTTTCTATGGGGATTTTGTATTGTCTAGGGGAATGTAGGATCCTATTTAGGTTGCCATTTTCCATTTTGGTTTTTGTGGGTAGTTGTCCATGTTTAGTTGCCTGTGAGCACTACGTTGGCTTCACGGTTTGTTTGGAGTTTTATTGTTTCGTTGGCGAAATAATGAAGTATGTACGCTCACAGCCCTGCGCCTTGGTCCATTTCTTCAACAGACGATCGTGACAATCGGGATATGTAACTTTATACATTTTCCCCCCATCACTATTAAAGGCCTGTTGACAGCAATGCCCAACTATATATCGACCCTAAGGGAATTAAATTCAGGGCTACAGCTGAAATAGAAATATAAAACAACACACAGATAATGACATGCCCATATACACTCAGAGACATGGGTCCTTGAGTAGAACTGATAGTCCGGTTCCATTGACTCAGTGTGCTAGTTACTGCATGGTTACTGCATAGTAATGGCAACATCGGGATGGTGTGTTCCAATCCCACATGGGCCACATACAGTTCTGAATATATGTCACTGTCAAAATGACTTCGGATAAAAGCATTCACTATGGTCCACATTCTACAGTATATCCAACAGCATTGACCCTGGCAACACAGATTCAAGTCCCACAATACATGTAAATAGAGAGCTCTGATGACATCATTTAACAAACCAACCAGAGTCAAGGGACATTTCCCTTTGATGTTGCTTCTCATAATCTATTTCCACTCATTTACATTTTCCCAGGGTTTCTCCTTCGTGTCAAACTGACTCTTCATAATACATGCAGAAGCAACACATGCGCACACATACACACAAACACACATGGGCACACGTACACACACACTCTCTTCTGTCAGTGTACTCCATCATAATCAGCCCTAACAAACAGAACATAAACCAAGCCAGGCAGAGGCACAGAGAAACGGGAATGAGAGAGAAAGTGGTACATGGCTTCTCTGTAAGTAGGTCAGGAGAATGCAATAGTCTATCTGTTCTACTAGTTCGCTCTCTTTTCTCCTCTCCATCTGTGCAGTGGAAGTGTGCTGTATGTTACAGTAATTGAACTCCCAACTCCAACATTGGTACTGTGCTCTGCGCTCCACTGTGTCTGTGTGCTCTTATAAATTTATTTATTTATTTTCCCCCCTTTTTATCCCCAATTTCATGCTTACGATCTAGTCTTATCGCAGCAACTACCCAAACGGCTCAGGAGAGGTGAAGGTCGAGTCATGCATCCTCCAGAACGTGACCCGCTAAGCCACGCGTCTTAACACCCACTTGCTTAACCCGTAAGTTAGCTGCCCCAATGTATCAGCGGAAACACAATTCAACTGACGACCGAAGTCAGTGTGCAGGCGCCAGGCCCACCACAAGGAGTCTCTAGAGCGTGATGAGCCAAGTAAAGCCTCCCCGGCCAAACCCTCCCCTAAACTGGATGAATCTGGGCCAATTGTGCACCGCCCTACGGGACTCCAGATAACGACCGGTAATTACACAGCCTGGGATCGAACCCCAGACTGTAGTGACGCCGCAACACTGCGATGCAGTGCCTTAGACCACTGCGCCCCTCGAGAGGCCATTGTGTACTCTTATTCTATAATGCAACACTGACTACCCTATTTGAGAAAAGTGTACTATCTAGAACCTGAAATGGTTCTTTGGCTGTCCCCATAGGAGAACCCTTTGAAAGACCCTTTTTGGTTCCAGGTAGAACCCTTTTGGTTCCAGGTAGAACCTTTTAGGGTTCCATGAAGAACCCTTTCAAAAGAGGGTTCTACATGGAACCTAAAAGGGTTCTACCTGAAACCAAACGGGTCCTCCTATGAGGACAGCCGAAGAGCCCTTTTGGAACCCTTTTTTCTAAGAGTGTACTGTAGTTACTGCTGCATGCTATACAACTTCAGCTCATTCACTTCAGATAACATACACACAACAAGAAGACATCTAAACTGAGGAAAATAGAGAGAAACTTTAATAGTGTCAGAGAGACAGGAATAAAAAGAAAAAAGAAAGAGAAGAGGAGGGAAAGGATGTTGGACAGCAGAAAGAGAAGGAAAGCAAACAACAGGAAAACAGTGCAAGCAAGGGAATAAGAGAGAGAGGGAGAGAGAGAGAGAGAAACAGAGCAAATCAGAGGGATAAATATAAAACAGATCATCTATACCTGACAGGGAGTCTGAAGACATGCTTTCTTGTTTCTGCATCTCTTGCATTCCTTTGCCTCCTTTATGAGAGACGGTGTGAGAGAGAGGGAGCGCAAGCCAGCGAACACGCCTGAGAGAGTGTGTATACGTTTGTGTTTTGATTACGTAGTCTGCGAAGCCCAATGAGAGAGAAAGAGAGGGAGAGAGAGTATGCGACGGATGGAGGGATAGAAAGACTTTATTACCCCACGCTGCCTGTTCATACGATATACCACAAACACAAACACACACGGATACATGCATGCACACACACACATGGGAAGGTAACAGAAAAGAGGAAAGCAGAGGAGGAAACGCAGGGGAGGAGAGGAAGAAAGCAATCACCTTTAGTGCACACTTACACATTACTGTTCACTCCCCTCCCCATTACCTTGCAGTGCCTGCTGCATGCTAAGAAACTCCATGCAGCATCTAACACTGCTCTCAGTGTGTGTGTGTGTGTGTGTGTGTGTGTGTGTGTGTGTGTGTGTGTGTGTGTGTGTGCATGCATGCATGTGTAAGCGTGTGAATATGAGTGTGTTCAGCCTCTGAGAGCACTTTGTCGCTTGTGTGTGTGTGTGTGTGTATGTGTCTGTATTTGTGTGTGTGTATTTGGTATGCATCATCACATAGCTAATTTCCACTCATCCACTGTGAGCCTTTGTGTATGTGTGTATGTTTTTTGCTCTACCCTGCATGTTCACTATGCAACACCTACTGAAATGTTTATTGCTTTCCTTTAGAAGGTGATGTCAGCAGATCAGGCTCCAGTCGACTGGCTGCCTGGCCGGTGTTGACTTCATTATCTAGCCCTGACTAGCACTCACATACTACACATACTCTGTTCACACTACACACTGCACTTAACAGTACCACATATGCTTCACAGTGGCGGTCGGTGCCGTTTAAGAAGAGGAAGGACAATTATTTATTTAATGAGCATGGCCTTTATTCTATTACAGCATATTGAATGACTGTCATTCATATTCCATTCACCCAGGTCAATGTAACAGCCATAGGTTTAGGCTACTACATGATACTCACATTTCCCTGTACGCATCATGAGCTTGCTACAACCTACAGCAGCTTATGAATGGAAGTTTACAGCGAAGGTACACAGGTCTAGAGAAAAATGTGAGTAATCAAGGTGACAGACAGTGACACATTCAAACTGCCTCTAGCTGATCTAGGATGTAATCATTAGTCCAACAGTTGCAAAGTAGAGTTTATATTGGACAAATTCAGTTATGTACTGTATATCCCCAATTTATTCAACAAAATCGGAGGAATGACCTTTAAAATGACGCCGACAGAGAGGGCTGCCGTGCTTCTAGCTCTTAGGAAACTTTGCAGTATTTAGTTTTTTATGTGTTATTTCTTACATTATTAGCCCAGAATATTTTGGGTGTTATTACATACAATCGTGAAGAACTATTGGATATCAGAGTGGCAGTAACTCACTTTCAGCATTACAACCAGGAATAGGACTTTCCCGAAATGGATCCTTTGTTCGTACCCCCTAGGGCAATTGAACTGATTCCACAGGCCGATCCAAAACTCCGCTGGCGGAGGAGAGGTACTCGGAGTGGTCTTCTAGTCCGAATTAGGAGGCACGCACACCACCCACCGCTTCCGAGTATATTACTCACTAATGTGTCTCTGGATAATAAAGTTGATGAGCTCAGGGTGAGGATTTCTTTCCAGAGAGACATCAGGGATTGTAACATACTCTGGTTCACAGAAACATGGCTCTCTCAGGATATACTGTCTGAGTCTGTCCGTCCAGTCAGTTGGATTCTCAGTTCATCGCGCAGACAGGAATAAATATCTCTCCAGGAAAAAATCCAGGAGTGTATGTTTCATGATGAATGACTCATGGTGTAATTGTGATAACATATAGGAACTGAAGTCCTTTTGTTCACCCGACCTAGAATACCTCACAATCAAATGCCAACCGTATTATCTCCCAAGATAATTCTCTTTGGTTATAGTCACACCTGTGTATATCCCCCCTGAAGCCGATACCACGACGGCACTTAAAGAACTTCACTGGACTTCATGCAAACTGGAAACCACATATCCTGAGGCCTCATTTATGTTCGCTGGGGATTTTTGAAAAAAGGCTGCCGAAGTTCTATCGACACATTGACTGTAGTACTCGCGCTGCTAAAACGCTCGCCAACTGCAACTCCAACTTCCGGGATGCCTACAAGGCCCTCCTCTGCCCTCCGCAAATCTGATCACAACTCCATTCTGCTCCTCCCTTCCTACAGGCAGAAACTCAAACAGGAAGTACCCGTGCTAAGACTATTCTACACTTCAAGATTGTTTTGATCACACAGACTGGGATATATTCCGGGTAGCCTCCAAGAATAATATTGACGAATACACTGTTACAGTGACTGAGGTTATCAGGAAGTGTGTAGGGGATGTTGTACCTACTGTGACTATAAAAACCTACCCTAACCAGAAACTGTGGATAGATGGCAGCATTCACGCAAAACTGAAAGTAAGGTTAAATAAAGGTTAAATAAAAAAGTGGGAACCATCACATTTAACCATGAAAAGGTGACTGGTAATATGCCCAAATACAAACAGTGTAGTCATTCCCTCCGCAAGGCAATCAAACAGGCAAAACATCAGTAAGAGACAAAGTGGAGTCCCAATTCAACAACTCAGACACAAGACGTATGTGGCAGGGTCTACAGACAATCACAGACCACAAAGGGACAACCAGCCATGTCGCAGACACCGACGTCTTGCTTCCGGACAAGCTAAACATATTCTTCGCCCGCTTTGAGGATATCACAGTGGCACCGACGTGGCCCGCTACCAAGGACTGTGGGCTCTCTCCGGCGTCGGTCCTTACAATTTTGCTTGTATAATTGCTTCATGCATCTATGTGCTCTCCTCCTCTCGCCTTTTCCCTTTGCTTGTGGATTTCAGTGCACAACACATCAGCTGTCTGTTTGTGACCAGGTGAAATAACCTTTTGAAATAACCAAAATATCATAACCTCTAACCGCTACACACAGCCTACATCGTTGTCACAATATTAGGTACGAAACATCATAGTCAACATAGCTACGAGAACAAATGTGTTAGTGTACAGTCAGCAAGTAGTTTAGCAGTTACACTGGCGGGCCCCGGTGGTAATACATTAATAAAACCAAAAACTTACCTTGACTTGGAAGAGTTCCAGTGTTGTATAGCCATAGCCAGCTTGCTAACATAGCATCCCTCTCTGTTTGAGCCGGGTGTTTGATTAGGCTAAATTAGCTAGCTTTATTCACTCTCTCTTGCTTCTCCTTCATTTTTAAATACATTTGTTCAAAACTATTCAACTGTTGTCTTTCTCTGTCTTTGAGTCAACTACTCACCACCTTTTATGCACTGCAGTGCGAGCTAGCTGTAGCTTATGCTTTTAGTACTAGATTCATTCTCTGATCCTTTGATTGGGTGGACAACATGTAATAAAACCAAAAACTTACCTTGACTTGGAAGAGTTCCAGTGTTGTATAGCCATAGCCAGCTTGCTAACATAGCATCCCTCTCTGTTTGAGCCGGGTGTTTGATTAGGCTAAATTAGCTAGCTTTATTCACTCTCTCTTGCTTCTCCTTCATTTTTAAATACATTTGTTCAAAACTATTCAACTGTTGTCTTTCTCTGTCTTTGAGTCAACTACTCACCACCTTTTATGCACTGCAGTGCGAGCTAGCTGTAGCTTATGCTTTTAGTACTAGATTCATTCTCTGATCCTTTGATTGGGTGGACAACATGTCAGTTCATGCTGCATTAGCTCTGATAGGTTGGAGGACGTCCCCCGGAAGTTGTCATAATTACTGTGTAAGTCTATAGAAGGGGGTGAGAACCATAAACCTCCTAAGTCAATGTATCCAGAGGAGGATGGAAAATAGCTGTCCTCCAGCAACACCATGGTGCTACTCTACAGAGTGCTGTTGAGGTTACTGTAGACATTCATTGCAAAACAGTGTATTTTAATCAATTATTTGGTGACGTGAATATATTTTGCATAGTTTAATTTGAAAAGGATTACTTTTTTCAATGTTTCACTGTTTTTACTTGTATGAAATTCCCTGAGGATGGTCCTCCCCTTCCTCCTCTGAGGAGCCTCCACTGAAGCTACAGTAGAGGACCCGTTCATTTAAAAAAAAACATGTTTTACCATTATTTTAACAAGGCAAGTCAGTTGAGAACAAATTCTTACTTAAAATGACGGCCTATTAAATAACCATGCAGGTTCGAACCACACAGCCACGGACGGATCATAGGAGCATGTATCTGATTTCCTTCACTGGCCTGTATCCAATTGAGAGTCAAAACATGGAAACACACCAATACAAAATCTGTTTACTGTCAAACACAATATCCAAAATGGCTGTCCAGTAGCTACTGTGAGTGTTGTTGATTGATATGGCTGGGTGTTTAGTGAAACAGAGAAGGCTCTAAATGTCAGCGTTATGATGAATTATCAGCTCTGGCTACACGAACACACGCCTGCTGTTTGGTAATGTGTTTACAACAACAGAGGAGTTCTGGGGAAAACAAGGCCAACGTTTTCATTGGAATCACATTTAGGGGAAAAGATGAGGAGAGAGAAAAGATGATTGGGAAAGACGATGGGTGCAGGTTTATCAGGGAAGTAGAAGGCTGATGGGTATGTTTGTGGTGTATCCACAATATCTATGAAGACCAGAACTGGATGACCATCGACTCCAGTGACATCATATCCTGTATACGCGGCTACTCCTTCCATCTCTATAATCCGTACTCTGATCCCCTGCAATAATCATCATCTTCATTATCACCATCATCATCATCAGCATTATCATCATCATCAACATCACCATCATCTTCATTA